>NC_134359.1:7824113-7882053 GCF_048569485.1 Anomaloglossus baeobatrachus | reverse complement strand
GGGGTGTGACGGGGGATGGTGGGGTGTGACGGGGGATGGTGGGGGTGACGGGGGATGGTGGGGGGTGACGGGGGATGGTGGGGGGTGACGGGGGATGGTGGGGTGTGACGGGGGGATGGTGGGGGTGACGGGGGATGGTGGGGGTGATGCTCCATTCTCCCTCTCACCATCCTCTTCATCTCCTTGGACACTTGGTTGTTCCCCAGGTGGTTGTAGTAGTTGCGCTCCACGCCCCAGTGCGCCGGGTTGTGCCCGATGGAGTTGGTTCTCTGCCGGCTCATCCTCGCGATCATCGCCTTCTCTTCTTTCTGTAGGACAGAGGGAGACAGGATCAGAGATCTGCACCATCCCCCGCACTGTCATTACTCCGGCCAAATACAGCCCCCCTCATTACTCCGGCCGTATACAGCCCCCCCTCATTACTCTGGCCGTATACAGGGCCCCCCTCATTACTCCGGCCGTATACAGGGCCCCCCTCATTACTCCGGCCGTATACAGCCCCCCCTCATTACTCTGGCCGTATACAGGGCCCCCCTCATTACTCTGGCCGTATACAGGGCCCCCCTCATTACTCTGGCCGTATACAGCCCCCCCCTCATTACTCTGGCCGTATACAGCCCCCCCTCATTACTCTGGCCGTATACAGCCCCCCCTCATTACTCTGGCCGTATACAGGGCCCCCCCTCATTACTCTGGCCGTATACAGGGCCCCCCTCATTACTCTGGCCGCATACAGGGCCCCCCCTCATTACTCTGGCCGCATACAGGGCCCCCCTCATTACTCTGGCCGTATACAGGGCCCCCCTCATTACTCTGGCCGTATACAGGGCCCCCCTCATTACTCTGGCCGTATACAGGGCCCCCCCTCATTACTCTGGCCGTATACAGCCCCCCCTCATTACTCTGGCCGTATACAGCCCCCCCTCATTACTCCGCCGTATACAGGCCCCCCTCATTATTCTGGCCGTATACAGGCCCCCCTCATTACTCCGCCGTATACAGGCCCCCCTCATTATTCTGGCCGTATACAGGCCCCCCTCATTACTCCGGCCGTATACAGGCCCCCCTCATTATTCTGGCCGTATACAGGCCCCCCTCATTATTCAGGCCGTATACAGGCCCCCCTCATTACTCCGGCCGTATACAGGCCCCCCCTCATTACTCCGGCCGTATACAGGCCCCCCCTCATTACTCCGGCCGTATACAGGCCCCCCCCTCATTACTCCGGCCGTATACAGGCCCCCCCTCATTACTCCGGCCGTATACAGGCCCCCCCTCATTACTCCGGCCGTATACAGGCCCCCCCTCATTACTCCGGCCGTATACAGGCCCCCCTCATTACTCCGGCCGTATACAGGCCCCCCTCATTACTCCGGCCGTATACAGGCCCCCCTCATTACTCCGGCCGTATACAGGCCCCCCTCATTATTCTGGCCGTATACAGGCCCCCCCTCATTACTCCGCCGTATACAGGCCCCCCTCATTACTCCGGCCGTATACAGGCCCCCCTCATTATTCTGGCCGTATACAGGCCCCCCTCATTACTCTGGCCGTATACAGGCCCCCCTCATTACTCTGGCCGTATACAGGCCCCCCCTCATTACTCTGGCCGTATACAGCCCCCCCTCATTACTCTGGCCGTATACAGCCCCCCTCATTACTCTGGCCGTATACAGGCCCCCCGTGTCGTCCCATCTCCCCACCCAGGACATTAGGGTCACCCGCTGTAACATGGGCCTCATCCCCGCACTCGGCTGCTTTCTTTGGCTGCAGCACTTGCGGATTCTGGGGAAGAAAATAAATCTAGAAGTTTCCTGAACCGGAGGATTAATGGCCGACGAGCGAGGGAGGATTATCCGGATAACCGGCCTCGTTACCCCCATGTGAGAACGTCCAGCAATCGGGGGCTTCTCCAGGTGAAAGGTCAGCGGCCCCCAGGGTGCGGACCAGCGGGGCCCGAAACCTGCTCACTCAGGTGATAAGCCAGAGGACACCAGTGCATGATGGGAGTCATAGTCCACAACACCGGGGGATCCCCGGAATTCTCCAATAGCTGAAGCTGCTGCCACATATCATCCGGGTACAGACCTGCTACTCTAGTCACCCTCAGAGCTGCACTCACTATTCTGCTGTTACATAGTGCGTTATCCTCCAGTCACCCTCAGAGCTGCACTCACTATTCTGCTGTTACATAGTGCGTTATCCTCCAGTCACCCTCAGAGCTGCACTCACTGTTCTGCTGTTACATAGTGTGTTATCCTCCAGTCACCCTCAGAGCTGCACTCACTGTTCTGCTGTTACAGTGTGTTATCCTCCAGTCACCTCCAGAGCTGCACTCACAATTCTGCTGTTATATCATGTCTTATACTCCAGTCACCTCCAGAGCTGCAGTCACTATTCTGGTGTTACATTGTGTCCGGCAGCCATATTGGTAGTCACCTAGCTTTCCCAGGTAGAGATATCTCAGAGGTGGCTGCAGAGACCCCCATCCCCGGATCCTCCGCCCGCAGCTCCTCACCCTTTTCTGGCTGCAGCGGACGATCAGGAAGGTCTCGATATTGTGCTTCTTCAGATACGGGTTGCGTTCTCCTCCGGCGCCGGCCTCCACCTCGTAATCTCCGTTCAGGTAATTCAGAGTCGCCTTCGTAATGTGAATGCGGCTGAAAATACAGGAAGGTTTGTTACAAAAGAATCCGGCACGGACCCCCCCGGCACGGACCCCCCCCCCCAAGAACGGACCCCCCAGCACAGACCTCCCCCCCAAGCACGGACCCCCCAGCACAGACCTCCCCCCCGGCATAGACCTCCCCCTGGCACAGATCTCCCCCCCCGGCACGGATCTCCCCCCCCTGGCACGGATCTCCCCGGCACGGACCCCCCCCAAGAACGGACCCCCCAGCACAGACCTCCCCCCCCCGGCATAGACCTCCCCCTGGCACGGATCTTCCCCCCCCCGGCACGGATCTCCCCCCCCCGGCACGGATCTCCCCCCCCCCCCGGCACGGACCTCCCCCCCCCCCTCTGGCACGGATCTCCCCCCCCCCCCCCGGCACGGATCTCCCCCCCCCCCGGCACGGATCTCCCCCCCCGGCACGGATCTCCCCCCCCCCGACACGGATTATAAAGTATCATTAGCTGTATCAGGAGTACTGGATGCAATTGTAGCAAATCCTCAGCTGTGTGATCGCGGCTAAATCAGAATAAGATCTTCAAATGGTGCAGAAGAATTTCTACTCTGATGAGTCCAATATTCAGGGACGCCGGCCCTTTAAAAGCTTTGTCCTATTATGGGTCATTTCCATAATATCTGCACATTAATTGGCGGCTTCTTCCCGGGGTCTCGTCCCCTCCATCAGATCAGATCAGATCCAAATGGTCACTAATCACAGCTTGATTGAAATATAAGATTTCAGGCAAATAATATGTAAATGACGCAGCATTGTGACCGGACGCCAATAATCAGGGGCTGTGACCCCGCGCTCCGAGAAAACCGGACCCTGGCGCCAATAATCAGGGGCTGTGACCCCGCGCTCCGAGAAAACCGGACCCTGGCGCCAATAATCAGGGGCTGTGACCCCGCGCTCCGAGAAAACCGGACCCTGGCGCCAATAATCATGGGCTGTGACCCCGCGCTCCGAGAAAACCGGACCCTGGCGCCAATAATCAGGGGCAGTGACCCCGCGCTCCGAGAAAACCGGACTCTGGCACCAATAATCAGGGGCTGTGACCCCGCGCTCCGAGAAAACCGGACCCTGGCACCAATAATCAGGGGCTGTGACCCCACGCTTCATGAAAACCGGACCCTAGCGCCAATAATCAGGGGCTGTGACCCCACGCTCCGAGAAAACCGGACCCTGGCGCCAATAATCAGGGGCTGTGACCCCGCGCTCCGAGAAAACCGGACCCTGGCACCAATAATCAGGGGCTGTGACCCCACGCTTCATGAAAACCGGACCCTAGCGCCAATAATCAGGGGCTGTGACCCCGCGCTCCGAGAAAACCGGACCCTGGCGCCAATAATCAGGGGCTGTGACCCCGCGCTCCGAGAAAACCGGACCCTGGCGCCAATAATCATGGGCTGTGACCCCGCACTCCGAGAAAACCGGACTCTGGCACCAATAATCAGGGGCTGTGACCCCGCGCTCCGAGAAAACCGGACCCTGGCACCAATAATCAGGGGCTGTGACCCCACGCTTCATGAAAACCGGACCCTGGCACCAATAATCAGGGGCTGTGACCCCGCACTCCGAGAAAACCGGACCCTGGCACCAATAATCAGGGGCTGTGACCCCGCACTCCGAGAAAACCGGACCCTGGCACCAATAATCAGGGGCTGTGACCCCGCGCTCTGAGAAAACCGGACTCTGGCACCAATAATCAGGGGTTGTGACCCCGCGCTCCGAGAAAACCGGACCCTGGCACCAATAATCAGGGGCTGTGACCCCGCGCTCCGAGAAAACCGGACCCTGGCGCCAATAATCAGGGGCTGTGACCCCGCGCTTCATGAAAACCTGACCCTAGCGCCAATAATCAGGGGCTGTGACCCCGCGCTTCATGAAAACCGGACCCTAGCGCCAATAATCAGGGGCTGTGACCCCGCGCTTCATGAAAACCAGACCCTAGCGCCAATAATCAGGGGCTGTGACCCCGCGCTTCATGAAAACCGGACCCTAGCGCCAATAATCAGGGGCTGTAACCCCGCGCTTCATGAAAACCGGACCCTAGCGCCAATAATCAGGGGCTGTGACCCCGCGCTTCATGAAAACCAGACCCTAGCGCCAATAATCAGGGGCTGTGACCCCGCGCTTCATGAAAGCCGGACCCTGGCGCTAATAATCAGGGGCTGTGACCCCGCGCTGTGCTCCTATGCCTCCTGTCTCCTCTTGTCAATCAATACTGAATGGCAATGACGAGCACAGGAAGGGTTAAACATGGCCAGAGGATCGCGGCTCCACCGCATGTAACACACATTGTGCCGCCATTGTGAGAAGAGCGGAAAACACAGATCTCCCGAAATCTGACAAACCATGAGATGAGAAATTGTGAGCTCCGGGGTCAGGGATGATGGGAGTAGTGATACATTGTGTGATAGGAGATTAGATTGTGAGCTCCGGGGTCGGGGATGATGGGAGCAGTGATACATTGTGTGATAGGAGATTAGATTGTGAGCTCCGGGGTCGGGGATGATGGGAGCAGTGATACATTGTGTGATAGGAGATTAGATTGTGAGCTCCGGGGTCGGGGATGATGGGAGCAGTGATACATTGTGTGATAGGGGATTAGATTGTGAGCTCCGGGGTCGGGGATGATGGGAGCAGTGATACATTGTGTGATAGGAGATTAGATTGTGAGCTCCGGGGTCGGGGATGATGGGAGCAGTGATACATTGTGTGATAGGAGATTAGATTGTGAGCTCCGGGGTCGGGGATGATGGGAGCAGTGATACATTGTGTGATAGGAGATTAGATTGTGAGCTCCGGGGTCGGGGATGATGGGAGCAGTGATACATTGTGTGATAGGAGATTAGATTGTGAGCTCCGGGGTCGGGGATGATGGGAGTAGTGATACATTGTGTGATAGATTAGATTGTGAGCTCCGGGGTCGGGGATGATGGGAGCAGTGATACATTGTGTGATAGGAGATTAGATTGTGAGCTCCGGGGTCGGGGATGATGGGAGTAGTGATACATTGTGTGATAGGAGATTAGATTGTGAGCTCCGGGGTCGGGGATGATGGGAGTAGTGATACATTGTGTGATAGGAGATTAGATTGTGAGCTCCGGGGTCGGGGATGATGGGAGCAGTGATACATTGTGTGATAGGAGATTAGATTGTGAGCTCCGGGGTCGGGGATGATGGGAGCAGTGATACATTGTGTGATAGAGATTAGATTGTGAGCTCCGGGGTCGGGGATGATGGGAGCAGTGATACATTGTGTGATAGATTAGATTGTGAGCTCCGGGGTCGGGGATGATGGGAGCAGTGATACATTGTGTGATAGATTAGATTGTGAGCTCCGGGGTCGGGGATGATGGGAGCAGTGATACATTGTGTGATAGAGATTAGATTGTGAGCTCTGGGGTCGGGGATGATGGGAGCAGTGATACATTGTGTGATAGAGATTAGATTGTGAGCTCTGGGGTCGGGGATGATGGGAGCAGTGATACATTGTGTGATAGATTAGATTGTGAGCTCCGGGGTCGGGGATGATGGGAGCAGTGATACATTGTGTGATAGAGATTAGATTGTGAGCTCTGGGGTCGGGGATGATGGGAGCAGTGATACATTGTGTGATATGAGATTAGATTGTGAGCTCCGGGGTCGGGGATGATGGGAGCAGTGATACATTGTGTGATAGATTAGATTGTGAGCTCCGGGGTCGGGGATGATGGGAGCAGTGATACATTGTGTGATAGGAGATTAGATTTTGAGCTCCGGGGTCGGGGATGATGGGAGCAGTGATACATTGTGTGATAGGAGATTAGATTGTGAGATCTGGGGTCGGGGATGATGGGAGCAGTGATACATTGTGTGATAGGAGATTAGATTGTGAGCTCCGGGGTCGGGGATGATGGGAGCAGTGATACATTGTGTGATAGGAGATTAGATTGTGAGCTCCGGGGTCGGGGATGATGGGAGCAGTGATACATTGTGTGATAGATTAGATTGTGAGCTCCGGGGTCGGGGATGATGGGAGCAGTGATACATTGTGTGATAGGAGATTAGATTGTGAGCTCCGGGGTCGGGGATGATGGGAGTAGTGATACATGAGCTGCACTTACCCGGCTTTGCCTCCGGCCTCCATGTGATTGGCCAGGGTGACGTCATTAGACCACACATCAAACTGCCACTTCCGCAACCCCAGGACCCCGCAGTGCACGCGGCCGCTGTGGATTCCCACTCTCATGTTCACGTTGACGCCGGTCACTTCCCTCACCAGCCTGCGGGGGAGACACAGAGTCAGTGTAGGAAGGTCAGGGGTCAGAGGGCGGAGACTTTCTAATCTGTTCTTCCTACAGACATAAGTCATGTGATGTGGAGGGGCCGCGTCATGACGTCTGCACCCCCAAAATACAGGGGCCCCTGGAAATGGTCCTCGGCAGCTCTTCTACCTGTTCCTGACTCGCAGTATGTCCGCCTCTCCGGGGATGTCACTCAGCTGGGTGCTGCCTCACATGTAGCACCGGGCACGTGCCCGCACCGCTCTGCACCTGGTGTAGTGTCCACTGATGTAGCAGAGCTGATAAAACCAGGACGTTTCACTGACAGCACAATCCCCGCAGGGGCGGAGCAGGATCCCCGCAGGGGCGGAGCAGGATCCCTCAGGAGCGGACCAGAATCCCGTGGGGGCGGAGCAGAATCCCCGCAGGGGCGGACCAGAATCCAGCAGAGGCGGAGCACTCACGAGATTGCCTCGATCATATCCAGACCCATCTCCACGCAGCAGTGTGCATGGTCCGCGCGCGCCTCCGGCAGCCCCGACACACAGTAATAGCAGTCGCCCAGGATCTTAATCCGCAGACAGTGATTCTCCTGCAAGAAATCCGAGAATGACGGATCATAAATGGGAACCGCACCCACGACTGACAGCAGCGCCACCAACGGCCGAGACAGACAGCAGCGCCACCAAAGGCCGAGACAGACAGCAGCGCCACCAACGGCCGAGACAGACAGCAGCGCCACCAACGGCCGAGACAGACAGCAGCGCCACCAACGGCCGAGACAGACAGCAGCGCCACCAACGGCTGAGACAGACAGCCGAGACAGACAGCAGCGCCACCAACAGCCGAGACAGACAGCAGCACCACCTCCACCGGGACCAAAGCGGAGTGCACAGCACCACCTCTACCGGGACCAAAGCAGAGTGCACAGCACCACCTCCACCGGGACCAAAGTGGAGTGCACAGCACCACCTCCACCGGGACCAAAGCGGAGTGCACAGCACCACCTCCACCGGGACCAAAGCAGAGTGCACACCACCACCTCCACCGGGACCAAAGCGGAGTGCGCAGCGCCACCTCCACCAGGACCAAAGTGGAGTGCGCACCACCACCTCCACCGGGACCAAAGCAGAGTGCGCAGCACCACCTCCACCAGGACCAAAGTGGAGTGCGCAGCACCACCTCCACCAGGACCAAAGTGGAGTGCGCACCACCACCTCCACCGGGACCAAAGCAGAGTGCGCACCACCACCTCCACCAGGACCAAAGTGGAGTGCGCAGCACCACCTCCACCAGGACCAAAGCAGAGTGCGCAGCACCACCTCCACCAGGACCAAAGCAGAGTGCGCATCACCACCTCCACCGGGACCAAAGCAGAGTGCGCAGCACCACCTCCACCAGGACCAAAGCAGAGTGCGCATCACCACCTCCACCGGGACCAAAGCAGAGTGCGCACCACCACCTCCACCAGGACCAAAGTGGAGTGCGCAGCACCAACTCCACCAGGACCAAAGTGGAGTGCGCACCACCACCTCCACCAGGACCAAAGCAGAGTGCGCACCACCACCTCCACCAGGACCAAAGTGGAGTGCACAGAGCGGGGCAGAACCTCCACCAGTTATTACACTCACAGCTGCTAGTTTATCAAATCGGGCAAAAAGTTCATTCAGAGTCATGACCAGTTCCTGCGCGGTGCACTGCGAGGCGAGACTGGTGAAGCCCTCGATATCCGCAAAGAGGATGCTGCAAATAAGAGGAAAGAGAGATACAGCATATATACAATGTAACAACTCACCACAAGCCACACAGGCAGATATATATACATAGGGGCAGCATTATAGCAGTTATATTCTTGTACATAGGAGGCAGTATTATAGTAGTTATATTCTTGTGCATAGGGAGCAGTATTATAGTAGTTATATTCTTGTACATAGGAGCAGTATTATAGCAGTTATATTCTTGTATATAGGGGGCAGTATTATAGCAGTTATATTCTTGTACATAGGAGCAGTATTATAGCAGTTATATTCTTGTGCATAGGGAGCAGTATTATAGTAGTTATATTCTTGTACATAGGGAGCAGTATTATAGTAGTTATATTCTTGTACATAAGGGTCAGTATTATAGTAGTTATTTTATTGTACATAGGGGGCAGTATTATAGCAGTTATATTCTTGTATATGGGAGCAGTATTATAGCAGTTATTTTCTTGTACATAGAGAGCAGTATTATAGTAGTTATATTCTTGTACATAGGGGGCAGTATTATAGTAGTTATATTCTTGTATATAGGGGGCAGTATTATACTAGTTATATTTTTGTACATAGGGAGCAGTATTATAGTAGTTATATTCTTGTATATAGGAGCAGTATTATAGTAGTTATATTCTTGTATATAGGGGGCAGCATTATAGTAGTTCTATTCTTGCACATAGGGGGCAGTATTATAGTAGTTATATTCTTGTACATAGGGGCAGTATTATAGTAGTTATATTCTTGTGTATAGGGGACAGTATTATAGTAGTTATATTCTTGTACATAGGGGCAGTATTATAGTAGTTATATTCTTGTACATAGGAGCAGTATTATAGTAGTTATATTCTTGTACATAGGGGGCAGTATTATAGTAGTTATATTCTTGTACATAGGGGCAGTATTATAGTAGTTATATTCTTGTACATAGGGGGCAGTATTATAGTAGTTATATTCTTGTACATAGGGGGCAGTATTATAGTAGTTATATTCTTGTACATAGGGGGCAGTATTATAGCAGTTATATTCTTGTGTATAGGGGACAGTATTATAGTAGTTATATTCTTGTACATAGGGGCAGTATTATAGTAGTAATATTCTTGTACATAGGGGCAGTATTATAGTAGTTATATTCTTGTATATAGGGGGCAGTATTATAGTAGTTATATTCTTGTACATAGGGGGCAGTATTATAGTAGTTATATTCTTGTATATAGGGGGCAGTATTATAGTAGTTATATTCTTGTACATAGGGGCAGTATTATAGTAGTTATATTCTTGTACATAGGGGCAGTATTATAGTAGTTATATTCTTGTGTATAGGGGACAGTATTATAGTAGTTATATTCTTGTACATAGGGGCAGTATTATAGTAGTTATATTCTTGTACATAGGGGCAGTATTATAGTAGTTATATTCTTGTACATAGGGGGCAGTATTATAGTAGTTATATTCTTGTACATAGGGGCAGTATTATAGTAGTTATATTCTTGTACATAGGGGGCAGTATTATAGTAGTTATATTCTTGTACATAGGGGGCAGTATTATAGTAGTTATATTCTTGTACATAGGGGGCAGTATTATAGCAGTTATATTCTTGTGTATAGGGGACAGTATTATAGTAGTTATATTCTTGTACATAGGGGCAGTATTATAGTAGTTATATTCTTGTACATAGGCGCAGTATTATAGTAGTTATATTCTTGTACATAGGGGCAGTATTATAGTAGTTATATTCTTGTACATAGGGGCAGTATTATAGTAGTTATATTCTTGTATATAGGGGGCAGTATTATAGTAGTTATATTCTTGTACATAGGGGGCAGTATTATAGTAGTTATATTATTGTATATAGGGGGCAGTATTATAGTAGTTATATTCTTGTACATAGGGGCAGTATTATAGTAGTTATATTCTTGTACATAGGGGCAGTATTATAGCAGTTATATTCCTGTACATAGGGGCAGCATTATAGTAGTTATATTCTTGTACATAGGGGGCAGTATTATAGCAGTTATATTCTTGTACATAGGGGCAGCATTATAGCAGTTATATTCTGACCCCTGCAACCAGCGAGCCTGCGCCCCCCTGTACCCCGCATCACCATCCAGAGTCCCGGGGCCTTCCCTACCCGTGGAGAGTGACGTCATCCGGCTGCTCCACTCCATCATCCCAGGTACTCTCAACGGCAGCGGCGGTACTCCTAATTACTGCACACCACGGGTGGCGTCACGTACTATATATATCTCCCCTGTAAATACCCCCCTTCTTCATTTGAGTGTGACCCCTGCCCCCCGGGTCCGGAGACCCTCGAGCCACGAGTAATCCCCCCCAGGACCCGAGCGGTCCGATCCGCTGCAGGGGCGGCACGCGGTGTTCCTGGACTCATCAGTTCTGGTAGATATTTCATGCAGCGGTTGAGGGTCCAGTCTCCCAATTCCACGAGATTTCAGACTTGATAAAGCCATTATTGATTTTATTGGTGTAAATAAGTACAAATAATTAACCCATTGCGTGTCACACGTTTCAGCCGAACAAGGCCCTTACTCATAGCACACCTCATGGATCCCGGGATCCGGCCACTCCGTGCACTGATCTCCAAAACCGGCCACATCCACTCTAGAGGCGAGCGGATCCTGAAATGCTGTTTGTTGTTAGTTCTGGTAATGTCTGGACCCGGACTCTGCTTGTTTTGTCCTCTGCGGAGTCCGTGTGCTCTTTGCTGTTGTCGCACTGACTCTGGGGGTGAGTGGTTCTGGTTGCGGTGTGAGTTCTGCTCCGGAGGCTGCTGCTTCGGATGTTTCCTCGGCCTTTATGTTGGGTCTTTCCTTCTTTATTGTATATATCAGATGTATCTGAGCAAGGACTATAATGCGGGGGCTGCAGTGAGGACTGACACGTCTGTGGTGAGACCTCTGCGGGGGCTGCAGTGAGGACTGACACGTCTGTGGTGAGACCTCTGCGGGGGCTGCAGTGAGGACTGACACGTCTGTGGTGAGACCTCTGCGGGGGCTGCAGTGAGGACTGACACGTCTGTGAGGAGACCTCTGCGGGGGCTGCAGTGAGGACTGACACGTCTGTGAGGAGACCTCTGCGGGGGCTGCAGTGAGGACTGACACGTCTGTGGTAAGACCTCTGCGGGGGCTGCAGTGAGGATTGACACGTCTGTGGTGAGACCTCTGCGGGGGCTGCAGTGAGGACTGACACGTCTGTGGTGAGACCTCTGCGGGGGCTGCAGTGAGGACTGACACGTCTGTGAGGAGACCTCTGCGGGGGCTGCAGTGAGGACTGACACGTCTGTGAGGAGACCTCTGCGGGGGCTGCAGTGAGGACTGACACGTCTGTGAGGAGACCTCTGCGGGGGGGCTGCAGTGAGGACTGACACGTCTGTGAGGAGATCTCTGCGGGGGCTGCAGTGAGGACTGACACGTCTGTGAGGAGACCTCTGCGGGGGCTGCAGTGAGGACTGACACGTCTGTGGTGAGACCTCTGCGGGGGCTGCAGTGAGGACTGACACGTCTGTGAGGAGACCTCTGCGGGGGCTGCAGTGAGGACTGACACGTCTGTGGTGAGACCTCTGCGGGGGCTGCAGTGAGGACTGACACGTCTGTGGTGAGACCTCTGCGGGGGCTGCAGTGAGGACTGACACGTCTGTGAGGAGACCTCTGCGGGGGCTGCAGTGAGGACTGACACGTCTGTGAGGATTCCTCTGCGGGGGCTGCAGTGAGGACTGACACGTCTGTGAGGAGACCTCTGCGGGGGGCTGCAGTGAGGACTGACACGTCTGTGGTGAGACCTCTGCGGGGGCTGCAGTGAGGACTGACACGTCTGTGAGGAGACCTCTGCGGGGGCTGCAGTTAGGACTGACACGTCTGTGAGGAGACCTCTGCGGGGGCTGCAGTGAGGACTGACACGTCTGTGGTGAGACCTCTGCGCGGGCTGCAGTGAGGACTGACACGTCTGTGGTGAGACCTCTGCGGGGGCTGCAGTGAGGACTGACACGTCTGTGAGGAGACCTCTGCGGGGGCTGCAGTGAGGACTGACACGTCTGTGGTGAGACCTCTGCGCGGGCTGCAGTGAGGACTGACACGTCTGTGGTGAGACCTCTGCGGGGGCTGCAGTGAGGACTGACACGTCTGTGAGGAGACCTCTGCGGGGGCTGCAGTGAGGACTGACACGTCTGTGAGGAGACCTCTGCGGGGGCTGCAGTGAGGACTGACACGTCTGTGAGGAGACCTCTGCGGGGGCTGCAGTGAGGACTGACACGTCTGTGGTGAGACCTCTGCGGGGGCTGCAGTGAGGACTGACACGTCTGTGAGGAGACCTCTGCGGGGGCTGCAGTGAGGACTGACACGTCTGTGAGGAGACCTCTGCGGGGGCTGCAGTGAGGACTGACACGTCTGTGAGGAGACCTCTGCGGGGGCTGCAGTGAGGACTGACACGTCTGTGGTGAGACCTCTGCGGGGGCTGCAGTGAGGACTGACACGTCTGTGAGGAGACCTCTGCGGGGGCTGCAGTGAGGACTGACACGTCTGTGAGGAGACCTCTGCGGGGGCTGCAGTGAGGACTGACACGTCTGTGAGGAGACCTCTGCGGGGGCTACAGTGAGGACTGACACATCTGTGGTGAGACCTCTGCGGGGGCTGCAGTGAGGACTGACACGTCTGTGAGGAGACCTCTGCGGGGGCTGCAGTGAGGACTGACACGTCTGTGAGGAGACCTCTGCGGGGGCTACAGTGAGGACTGACACATCTGTGGTGAGACCTCTGCGGGGGCTGCAGTGAGGACTGACACGTCTGTGGTGAGACCTCTGCGGGGGCTACAGTGAGGACTGACACATCTGTGGTGAGACCTCTGCGGGGGCTGCAGTGAGGACTGACACATCTGTGGTGAGACCTCTGCGGGGGCTGCAGTGAGGACTGACACGTCTGTGGTGAGACCTCTGCGGGGGCTACAGTGAGGACTGACACATCTGTGGTGAGACCTCTGCGGGGGCTGCAGTGAGGACTGACACATCTGTGGTGAGACCTCTGCGGGGGCTGCAGTGAGGACTGACACGTCTGTGAGGAGACCTCTGCGGGGGCTGCAGTGAGGACTGACACGTCTGTGAGGAGACCTCTGCGGGGGCTGCAGCGAGGACTGACACGTCTGTGGTGAGACCTCTGCGGGGGCTACAGTGAGGACTGACACATCTGTGGTGAGACCTCTGCGGGGGCTGCAGTGAGGACTGACACATCTGTGGTGAGACCTCTGCGGGGGCTGCAGTGAGGACTGACACGTCTGTGAGGAGACCTCTGCGGGGGCTGCAGTGAGGACTGACACGTCTGTGAGGAGACCTCTGCGGGGGCTGCAGTGAGGACTGACACGTCTGTGGTGAGACCTCTGCGGGGGCTACAGTGAGGACTGACACATCTGTGGTGAGACCTCTGCGGGGGCTGCAGTGAGGACTGACACATCTGTGGTGAGACCTCTGCGGGGGCTGCAGTGAGGACTGACACATCTGTGGTGAGACCTCTGCGGGGGCTGCAGTGAGGACTGACACGTCTGTGAGGAGACCTCTGCGGGGGCTGCAGCGAGGACTGACACGTCTGTGGTGAGACCTCTGCGGGGGCTGCAGTGAGGACTGACACATCTGTGGTGAGACCTCTGCGGGGGCTGCAGTGAGGACTGACACGTCTGTGGTGAGACCTCTGCGGGGGCTGCAGTGAGGACTGACACGTCTGTGGTGAGACCTCTGCGGGGGCTGCAGTGAGGACTGACACGTCTGTGGTGAGACCTCTGCGGGGGCTGCAGTGAGGACTGACACGTCTGTGGTGAGACCTCTGCGGGGGCTGCAGTGAGGACTGACACGTCTGTGGTGAGACCTCTGCGGGGGCCGCAGTGAGGACTGACACGTCTGTGGTGAGACCTCTGCGGGGGGCTGCAGTGAGGACTGACACGTCTGTGGTGAGACCTCTGCGGGGGCTGCAGTGAGGACTGACACGTCTGTGGTGAGACCTCTGCGGGGGCTGCAGTGAGGACTGACACGTCTGTGAGGAGACCTCTGCGGGGGCTGCAGTGAGGACTGACACGTCTGTGGTGAGACCTCTGCGGGGGCTGCAGTGAGGACTGACACGTCTGTGGTGAGACCTCTGCGGGGGGGCTGCAGTGAGGACTGACACGTCTGTGGTGAGACCTCTGCGGGGGCTGCAGTGAGGACTGACACGTCTGTGAGGAGACCTCTGCGGGGGCTGCAGTGAGGACTGACACGTCTGTGAGGAGACCTCTGCGGGGGCTGCAGTGAGGACTGACACGTCTGTGAGGAGACCTCTGCGGGGGCTGCAGTGAGGACTGACACGTCTGTGGTGAGACCTCTGCGGGGGCTGCAGTGAGGACTGACACGTCTGTGGTGAGACCTCTGCGGGGGCTGCAGTGAGGACTGACACGTCTGTGGTGAGACCTCTGCGGGGGCTGCAGTGAGGACTGACACGTCTGTGGTGAGACCTCTGCGGGGGCTGCAGCGAGGACTGACACGTCTGTGAGGAGACCTCTGCGGGGGCTGCAGTGAGGACTGACACGTCTGTGAGGAGACCTCTGCGGGGGCTGCAGTGAGGACTGACACGTCTGTGGTGAGACCTCTGCGGGGGGCTGCAGTGAGGACTGACACGTCTGTGGTGAGACCTCTGCGGGGGCTGCAGTGAGGACTGACACGTCTGTGGTGAGACCTCTGCGGGGGCTGCAGTGAGGACTGACACGTCTGTGAGGAGACCTCTGCGGGGGCTGCAGTGAGGACTGACACGTCTGTGAGGAGACCTCTGCGGGGGCTGCAGTGAGGACTGACACGTCTGTGAGGAGACCTCTGCGGGGGCTGCAGCGAGGACTGACACGTCTGTGGTGAGACCTCTGCGGGGGCTGCAGTGAGGACTGACACGTCTGTGGTGAGACCTCTGCGGGGGCTGCAGCGAGGACTGACACGTCTGTGAGGAGACCTCTGCGGGGGCTGCAGTGAGGACTGACACGTCTGTGGTGAGACCTCTGCGGGGGCTGCAGCGAGGACTGACACGTCTGTGGTGAGACCTCTGCGGGGGCTGCAGTGAGGACTGACACGTCTGTGAGGAGACCTCTGCGGGGGCTGCAGTGAGGACTGACACGTCTGTGGTGAGACCTCTGCGGGGGCTGCAGTGAGGACTGACACGTCTGTGAGGAGACCTCTGCGGGGGCTGCAGTGAGGACTGACACGTCTGTGAGGAGACCTCTGCGGGGGCTGCAGTGAGGACTGACACGTCTGTGGTGAGACCTCTGCGGGGGCTGCAGTGAGGACTGACACGTCTGTGAGGAGACCTCTGCGGGGGCTGCAGTGAGGACTGACACGTCTGTGAGGAGACCTCTGCGGGGGCTGCAGTGAGGACTGACACGTCTGTGAGGAGACCTCTGCGGGGGCCGCAGTGAGGACTGACACGTCTGTGGTGAGACCTCTGCGGGGGCTGCAGTGAGGACTGACACGTCTGTGAGGAGACCTCTGCGGGGGGCTGCAGTGAGGACTGACACGTCTGTGGTGAGACCTCTGCGGGGGCTGCAGTGAGGACTGACACGTCTGTGGTGAGACCTCTGCGGGGGCTGCAGTGAGGACTGACACGTCTGTGAGGAGACCTCTGCGGGGGCTGCAGTGAGGACTGACACGTCTGTGAGGAGACCTCTGCGGGGGGCTGCAGTGAGGACTGACACATCTGTGAGGAGACCTCTGCGGGGGGCTGCAGTGAGGACTGACACGTCTGTGAGGAGACCTCTGCGGGGGCTGCAGTGAGGACTGACACGTCTGTGGTGAGACCTCTGCGGGGGCTGCAGTGAGGACTGACACGTCTGTGAGGAGACCTCTGCGGGGGCTGCAGTGAGGACTGACACGTCTGTGGTGAGACCTCTGCGGGGGCTGCAGTGAGGACTGACACGTCTGTGAGGAGACCTCTGCGGGGGCTGCAGTGAGGACTGACACGTCTGTGAGGAGACCTCTGCGGGGGCTGCAGTGAGGACTGACACGTCTGTGGTGAGACCTCTGCGGGGGCTGCAGTGAGGACTGACACGTCTGTGAGGAGACCTCTGCGGGGGCTGCAGTGAGGACTGACACGTCTGTGGTGAGACCTCTGCGGGGGCTGCAGTGAGGACTGACACGTCTGTGGTGAGACCTCTGCGGGGGCTGCAGTGAGGACTGACACGTCTGTGAGGAGACCTCTGCGGGGGCTGCAGTGAGGACTGACACGTCTGTGGTGAGACCTCTGCGGGGGCTGCAGTGAGGACTGACACGTCTGTGGTGAGACCTCTGCGGGGGCTGCAGTGAGGACTGACACGTCTGTGAGGAGACCTCTGCGGGGGCTGCAGTGAGGACTGACACGTCTGTGAGGAGACTTCTGCGGGGGGCTGCAGTGAGGACTGACACGTCTGTGGTGAGACCTCTGCGGGGGCTGCAGTGAGGACTGACACGTCTGTGGTGAGACCTCTGCGGGGGCTGCAGTGAGGACTGACACGTCTGTGAGGAGACCTCTGCGGGGGCTGCAGTGAGGACTGACACGTCTGTGGTGAGACCTCTGCGGGGGCTGCAGTGAGGACTGACACGTCTGTGAGGAGACCTCTGCGGGGGCTGCAGTGAGGACTGACACGTCTGTGGTGAGACCTCTGCGGGGGCTGCAGTGAGGACTGACACGTCTGTGGTGAGACCTCTGCGGGGGCTGCAGTGAGGACTGACACGTCTGTGAGGAGACCTCTGCGGGGGCTGCAGTGAGGACTGACACGTCTGTGGTGAGACCTCTGCGGGGGCTGCAGTGAGGACTGACACGTCTGTGGTGAGACCTCTGCGGGGGCTGCAGTGAGGACTGACACGTCTGTGGTGAGACCTCTGCGGGGGCTGCAGTGAGGACTGACACGTCTGTGGTGAGACCTCTGCGGGGGCTGCAGTGAGGACTGACACGTCTGTGGTGAGACCTCTGCGGGGGCTGCAGTGAGGACTGACACGTCTGTGGTGAGACCTCTGCGGGGGCTGCAGTGAGGACTGACACGTCTGTGGTGAGACCTCTGCGGGGGGCCGCAGTGAGGACTGACACGTCTGTGGTGAGACCTCTGCGGGGGGCTGCAGTGAGGACTGACACGTCTGTGGTGAGACCTCTGCGGGGGCTGCAGTGAGGACTGACACGTCTGTGGTGAGACCTCTGCGGGGGCTGCAGTGAGGACTGACACGTCTGTGAGGAGACCTCTGCGGGGGCTGCAGTGAGGACTGACACGTCTGTGGTGAGACCTCTGCGGGGGCTGCAGTGAGGACTGACACGTCTGTGGTGAGACCTCTGCGGGGGGGCTGCAGTGAGGACTGACACGTCTGTGGTGAGACCTCTGCGGGGGCTGCAGTGAGGACTGACACGTCTGTGAGGAGACCTCTGCGGGGGCTGCAGTGAGGACTGACACGTCTGTGAGGAGACCTCTGCGGGGGCTGCAGTGAGGACTGACACGTCTGTGAGGAGACCTCTGCGGGGGCTGCAGTGAGGACTGACACGTCTGTGGTGAGACCTCTGCGGGGGCTGCAGTGAGGACTGACACGTCTGTGGTGAGACCTCTGCGGGGGCTGCAGTGAGGACTGACACGTCTGTGGTGAGACCTCTGCGGGGGCTGCAGTGAGGACTGACACGTCTGTGGTGAGACCTCTGCGGGGGCTGCAGCGAGGACTGACACGTCTGTGAGGAGACCTCTGCGGGGGCTGCAGTGAGGACTGACACGTCTGTGAGGAGACCTCTGCGGGGGCTGCAGTGAGGACTGACACGTCTGTGGTGAGACCTCTGCGGGGGGCTGCAGTGAGGACTGACACGTCTGTGGTGAGACCTCTGCGGGGGCTGCAGTGAGGACTGACACGTCTGTGGTGAGACCTCTGCGGGGGCTGCAGTGAGGACTGACACGTCTGTGAGGAGACCTCTGCGGGGGCTGCAGTGAGGACTGACACGTCTGTGAGGAGACCTCTGCGGGGGCTGCAGTGAGGACTGACACGTCTGTGAGGAGACCTCTGCGGGGGCTGCAGCGAGGACTGACACGTCTGTGGTGAGACCTCTGCGGGGGCTGCAGTGAGGACTGACACGTCTGTGGTGAGACCTCTGCGGGGGCTGCAGCGAGGACTGACACGTCTGTGAGGAGACCTCTGCGGGGGCTGCAGTGAGGACTGACACGTCTGTGGTGAGACCTCTGCGGGGGCTGCAGCGAGGACTGACACGTCTGTGGTGAGACCTCTGCGGGGGCTGCAGTGAGGACTGACACGTCTGTGAGGAGACCTCTGCGGGGGCTGCAGTGAGGACTGACACGTCTGTGGTGAGACCTCTGCGGGGGCTGCAGTGAGGACTGACACGTCTGTGAGGAGACCTCTGCGGGGGCTGCAGTGAGGACTGACACGTCTGTGAGGAGACCTCTGCGGGGGCTGCAGTGAGGACTGACACGTCTGTGGTGAGACCTCTGCGGGGGCTGCAGTGAGGACTGACACGTCTGTGAGGAGACCTCTGCGGGGGCTGCAGTGAGGACTGACACGTCTGTGAGGAGACCTCTGCGGGGGCTGCAGTGAGGACTGACACGTCTGTGAGGAGACCTCTGCGGGGGCCGCAGTGAGGACTGACACGTCTGTGGTGAGACCTCTGCGGGGGCTGCAGTGAGGACTGACACGTCTGTGAGGAGACCTCTGCGGGGGGCTGCAGTGAGGACTGACACGTCTGTGGTGAGACCTCTGCGGGGGCTGCAGTGAGGACTGACACGTCTGTGGTGAGACCTCTGCGGGGGCTGCAGTGAGGACTGACACGTCTGTGAGGAGACCTCTGCGGGGGCTGCAGTGAGGACTGACACGTCTGTGAGGAGACCTCTGCGGGGGGCTGCAGTGAGGACTGACACATCTGTGAGGAGACCTCTGCGGGGGGCTGCAGTGAGGACTGACACGTCTGTGAGGAGACCTCTGCGGGGGCTGCAGTGAGGACTGACACGTCTGTGGTGAGACCTCTGCGGGGGCTGCAGTGAGGACTGACACGTCTGTGAGGAGACCTCTGCGGGGGCTGCAGTGAGGACTGACACGTCTGTGGTGAGACCTCTGCGGGGGCTGCAGTGAGGACTGACACGTCTGTGAGGAGACCTCTGCGGGGGCTGCAGTGAGGACTGACACGTCTGTGAGGAGACCTCTGCGGGGGCTGCAGTGAGGACTGACACGTCTGTGGTGAGACCTCTGCGGGGGCTGCAGTGAGGACTGACACGTCTGTGAGGAGACCTCTGCGGGGGCTGCAGTGAGGACTGACACGTCTGTGGTGAGACCTCTGCGGGGGCTGCAGTGAGGACTGACACGTCTGTGGTGAGACCTCTGCGGGGGCTGCAGTGAGGACTGACACGTCTGTGAGGAGACCTCTGCGGGGGCTGCAGTGAGGACTGACACGTCTGTGGTGAGACCTCTGCGGGGGCTGCAGTGAGGACTGACACGTCTGTGGTGAGACCTCTGCGGGGGCTGCAGTGAGGACTGACACGTCTGTGAGGAGACCTCTGCGGGGGCTGCAGTGAGGACTGACACGTCTGTGAGGAGACTTCTGCGGGGGGGCTGCAGTGAGGACTGACACGTCTGTGGTGAGACCTCTGCGGGGGCTGCAGTGAGGACTGACACGTCTGTGGTGAGACCTCTGCGGGGGCTGCAGTGAGGACTGACACGTCTGTGAGGAGACCTCTGCGGGGGCTGCAGTGAGGACTGACACGTCTGTGGTGAGACCTCTGCGGGGGCTGCAGTGAGGACTGACACGTCTGTGAGGAGACCTCTGCGGGGGCTGCAGTGAGGACTGACACGTCTGTGGTGAGACCTCTGCGGGGGCTGCAGTGAGGACTGACACGTCTGTGGTGAGACCTCTGCGGGGGCTGCAGTGAGGACTGACACGTCTGTGAGGAGACCTCTGCGGGGGCTGCAGTGAGGACTGACACGTCTGTGGTGAGACCTCTGCGGGGGCTGCAGTGAGGACTGACACGTCTGTGGTGAGACCTCTGCGGGGGCTGCAGTGAGGACTGACACGTCTGTGAGGAGACCTCTGCGGGGGCTGCAGTGAGGACTGACACGTCTGTGAGGAGACCTCTGCGGGGGCTGCAGTGAGGACTGACACGTCTGTGGTGAGACCTCTGCGGGGGCTGCAGTGAGGACTGACACGTCTGTGGTGAGACCTCTGCGGGGGCTGCAGTGAGGACTGACACGTCTGTGGTGAGACCTCTGCGGGGGCTGCAGTGAGGACTGACACGTCTGTGAGGAGACCTCTGCGGGGGCTGCAGTGAGGACTGATACGTCTGTGAGGAGACCTCTGCGGGGGCTGCAGTGAGGACTGACACGTCTGTGAGGAGACCTCTGCGGGGGGGCTGCAGTGAGGACTGACACGTCTGTGGTGAGACCTCTGCGGGGGCTGCAGTGAGGACTGACACGTCTGTGAGGAGACCTCTGCGGGGGCCGCAGTGAGGACTGACACGTCTGTGGTGAGACCTCTGCGGGGGCCGCAGTGAGGACTGACACGTCTGTGGTGAGACCTCTGCGGGGGCTGCAGTGAGGACTGACACGTCTGTGGTGAGACCTCTGCGGGGGCTGCAGTGAGGACTGACACGTCTGTGAGGAGACCTCTGCGGGGGCTGCAGTGAGGACTGACACGTCTGTGGTGAGACCTCTGCGGGGGCTGCAGTGAGGACTGACACGTCTGTGGTGAGACCTCTGCGGGGGCTGCAGTGAGGACTGACACGTCTGTGGTGAGACCTCTGCGGGGGCTGCGAGGAGACCTCTGCGGGGGCTGCAGTGAGGACTGACACGTCTGTGGTGAGACCTCTGCGGGGGCTGCAGTGAGGACTGACACATCTGTGAGGAGACCTCTGCGGGGGCTGCAGTGAGGACTGACACGTCTGTGAGGAGACCTCTGCGGGGGCTGCAGTGAGGACTGACACGTCTGTGGTGAGACCTCTGCGGGGGCTGCAGTGAGGACTGACACGTCTGTGAGGAGACCTCTGCGGGGGCTGCAGTGAGGACTGACACGTCTGTGGTGAGACCTCTGCGGGGGCTGCAGTGAGGACTGACACGTCTGTGGTGAGACCTCTGCGGGGGCTGCAGTGAGGACTGACACGTCTGTGAGGAGACCTCTGCGGGGGCTGCAGTGAGGACTGACACGTCTGTGGTGAGACCTCTGCGGGGGCTGCAGTGAGGACTGACACGTCTGTGGTGAGACCTCTGCGGGGGCTGCAGTGAGGACTGACACGTCTGTGAGGAGACCTCTGCGGGGGCTGCAGTGAGGACTGACACGTCTGTGAGGAGACCTCTGCGGGGGCTGCAGTGAGGACTGACACGTCTGTGAGGAGACCTCTGCGGGGGCTGCAGTGAGGACTGACACGTCTGTGGTGAGACCTCTGCGGGGGCTGCAGTGAGGACTGACACGTCTGTGGTGAGACCTCTGCGGGGGCTGCAGTGAGGACTGACACGTCTGTGGTGAGACCTCTGCGGGGGCCGCAGTGAGGACTGACACGTCTGTGAGGAGACCTCTGCGGGGGCTGCAGTGAGGACTGACACGTCTGTGGTGAGACCTCTGCGGGGGCTGCAGTGAGGACTGACACGTCTGTGGTGAGACCTCTGCGGGGGCTGCAGTGAGGACTGACACGTCTGTGAGGAGACCTCTGCGGGGGCTGCAGTGAGGACTGACACGTCTGTGAGGAGACCTCTGCGGGGGCTGCAGTGAGGACTGACACGTCTGTGGTGAGACCTCTGCGGGGGCCGCAGTGAGGACTGACACGTCTGTGGTGAGACCTCTGCGGGGGCTGCAGTGAGGTGGATCGGACCCCGGTGGAGACGGCCGGGGGGCGGCAGAAGTCAGGGGCCGTCACATCCACGTCTCTGCATTTACCATGGAAGATCTGACAGTAATCATCCATCGCGTCGCTATGGAAACTGGGAACAACGAGGCAGATGACGGGCGCCGACAGCCGGATCCTCACCGCCGCCGCCGCCGCCATGTTCTCATCTCAATAGACGACAATCTGACAATTCCACGTGGAAGATGGAAATGACCGGACCTCGCTGTATGGAGCAACGAGAAGAGCGGCGCCTCACGAGATCGTATCCATAGCAACAACAGAATTCATCTGCGCAGAACCCCCACCCCGGGCGTTACAGAGTATCAGACTGCAGATCCAACTGTAACAAACCCTCAGCTGTGAGGAGCAATACCTCAGTAGGGATGTCAGCTCTGGAGGGAAGAATGGATTTCCTTACAGGAGCCTGGGCCATAAAGAGGAACCAGGAGAAGAGCGAGTGCAGCTCTGGAGGTGACTGAAGGATAAGACATGATGTAACAGCAGAATAGTGACTGCAGCTCTGGAGGATAAGATACAATGTAACAGCAGAATAGTGAGTGCAGCTCTGGAGGTGACTGGAGGATAAGACATGAAGTAACAGCAGAATAGTGACTGCAGCTCTGGAGGATAAATCACAATGTAACAGCAGAATAGTGAGTGCAGCTCTGCTGGTGACTGGAGAATAAGACATGATGTAACAGCAGAATAGTGAGTGCAGCTCTGGAGGTGACTGGAGAATAAGACACAATTTAATAGCAGAATACTGACTACAGCTCTGGAGGTGACTGGAGGATAAGACATGATGTAACAACAGAATAGTGAATGCAGCTCTGGAGGATAAGACATGATGTAACCGCAGACTAGTGACTGCAGCTCTGGAGGTGACTGGAGGATAAGACATGATGTAACAGCAGAATACTGCAGCTCTGGAGGAGAATACACAATTTAATAGCAGAATATTGACTGCAGCTCTGGAGGTGACTGGAGGATAAGACACTATGTAACAGCAGAATAGTGACTACAGCTCTGGAGGTGACTGGAGGATAAGGCATAATGTAACAGCAGAATAGTGAATGCAGCTCTGGAGGTGACTGGAGGATAAAACATGATGTAACAGCAGAATAAGGAGTGCAGCTCTGGAGGTGACTGGAGGATAAGACATTATGTAACAGCAGAATAGTGAGTGCAGCTCTGGAGGTGACTGGAGGATAAGACACTATGTAACAGCAGAATAGTGACTACAGCTCTGGAGGTGACTGGAGGATAAGACACTATGTAACAGCAGAATAGTGACTACAGCTCTGGAGGTGACTGGAGGATAAGACACTATGTAACAGCAGAATAGTGACTGCAGCTCTGGAGGATAAGATATGATGTAACAGCAGAATAGTGACTGCAGCTCTGGAGGATAAATCACAATGTAACAGCAGAATAGTGAGTGCAGCTCTGGAGGTGACTGGAGAATAAGACATGATGTAACAGCAGAATAGTGAGTGCAGCTCTGGAGGTGACTGGAGAATAAGACACAATTTAATAGCAGAATATTGACTGCAGCTCTGGAGGTGACTGGAGGATAAGACACTATGTAACAGCAGAATAGTGACTACAGCTCTGGAGGTGACTGGAGGATAAGACATGATATAACAGCAGAATAGTGAATGCAGCTCTGGAGGATAAGACATGATGTAACCGCAGACTAGTGAGTGCAGCTCTGGAGGTGACTGGAGAATAAGTCACAATGTAATAGCAGAACAGTGAGTGCAGCTCTGGAGGTGACTGGAGGATAAGACATGATGTAACAGCAGAATAGTGAATGCAGCTCTGGAGGTGACTGGAGGATAAAACATGATGTAACAGCAGAATAAGGAGTGCAGCTCTGGAGGTGACTGGAGGATAAGACATGATGTAACAGCAGAATAGTGACTGCAGCTCTGGAGGATAAGACATGATGTAACAGCAGAATAGTGACTGCAGCTCTGGAGGTGACTGGAGAATAAGACATGATGTAACAGCAGAATAGTGAGTGCAGCTCTGGAGGTGACTGGAGAATAAGACACAATTTAATAGCAGAATATTGACTGCAGCTCTGGAGGTGACTGGAGGATAAGACACTATGTAACAGCAGAATAGTGACTACAGCTCTGGAGGAGACTGGAGGATAAGGCATGATGTAACAGCAGAATAGTGAATGCAGCTCTGGAGGTGACTAGAGGATAAAACATGATGTAACAGCAGAATAGGGAGTACAGCTCTGGAGGTGACTGGAGGATAAGACATGATGTAACCGCAGACTAGTGAGTGCAGCTCTGGAGGTGACTGGAGAATAAGTCACAATGTAATAGCAGAACAGTGAGTGCAGCTCTGGAGGTGACTGGAGGATAAAACACAATGTAACAGCAGAATAGTGACTGCAGCTCTGGAGGAGAAGACACAATTTAATAGCAGAATATTGACTGCAGCTCTGGAGGTGACTGGAGGATAAAACAAAATGTAACAGCAGAATAGTGAGTGCAGCTCTGGAGGATAAGACATGATGTAACAGCAGAATAGTGAGTGCAGCTGTGGAGGTGACTGAAGGATACGACATGATATAACAGCAGAATTGTGACTACAGCTCTGGAGGTGACTGGAAAATAAGTCACAATGTAATAGCAGAACAGTGACTGAGGCTCTGGAGGTGACTGGAGAATAAGACGATGTAATAGCAGAATAGTGAGTGCAGCTCTGGAGGATAAGACATGATGTAACAGCAGAATAGTGAGTGCAGCTCTGGAGGTGACAGGATGGGCTGTGATGGGCCTCGCTCCAGTATCATGGGCCTCGCTCCAGTATCTGGCTCTGGAGCATGCACATGTGCAGGAAGCTGGCAGTGAATGGGCCGGAGAGAACGTTCCGCTCCGCTTTGCTCGCACAATGCTCTGGACACTGGAAGTGTAAAAATACCGGAGGATTGCGCAATGTGGCTATTTATAGGGATCTGGAGGGAAAACCGCAACATGGGGGGCAGGATCCCCGGAGCATCCAAGAGCTGTGACATCGAGCCAAGAAGAGAGGGGGCAGCACGGAGCGGCCCACCTGCCGGGGCCATTGTGTGACCGGTACAGGGGTCCGGCTCTGCGGATCCGAGGAACAGAAAGCTTTCCAGAAACTGAGAAGAAATTATCATTAATGTTATCGAGTCTGCAAGAAACAATGAATGGAAGATCCAAGGAATATAACTACAGGACTAATCTGTGTTATACCCCAGAGCTGCACTCATTATTCTGCTGCTGCAGTCACTGTGTACATACATTACTGATCCTGAGTTACCTCCTGTATTATACTCCAGAGCTGCACTCACTATTCTGCTGGTGCAGTCACTGTGTACATACATTACATTACTGATCCTGAGTTACCTCCTGTATTATACCTCAGAGCTGCACTCACTAGTCTGCAGCTTAAGAGCTGGAGTCTGCCACACACTGGATGGATTGGCACCACACATTAGTAGACCTCCATCCCTTCCGTCACGCTGTCAGGCGGTGCTCCCTGCCTCCTGTGCAGACACATCTGATGGGGGTAGTAGTGCTCGGGGCGGGAATAGTAGTGCTCGGGGGGGGGGGATAGTAGTGCTCGGGGCGGAGGGGATAGTAGTGCTCGGGGGGGTAGTAGTGCTCGGGGGGATAGTAGTGCTCGGGGGGGGGTAGTAGTGCTCGGGGGGGGTAGTAGAGAGGGGATAGTAGTGCTCGGTGGGAGAGGTAGTAGTGCTCGGGGGGAGGGATAGTAGTGCTCGGGGGAGGGATAGTAGTGCTCAGGGGGGGTAGTAGGGAGGGGATAGTAGTGCTTGGGGGGTGTAGTAGGGAGGGGATAGTAGTGCTCGGGGGGAGGGGTAGTAGTGCTCGGGGGGAGGGATAGTAGTGCTCGGGGGGAGGGATAGTAGTGCTCGGGGGGAGGGATAGTAGTGCTCGGGGGGAGGGATAGTAGTGCTCGGGGGGATAGTAGTGCTCAGGGGGATAGTAGTGCTCGGGGGGGATAGTAGTGCTCGGGGGGGATAGTAGTGCTCGGGGGGGATAGTAGTGCTCGGGGGGGATAGTAGTGCTCGGGGGGGATAGTAGTGCTCGGGGGGGATAGTAGTGCTCGGGGGGGGATAGTAGTGCTCGGGGGTGATAGTAGTGCTCGGGGGGGATAGTAGTGCTCGGGGGGGGATAGTAGTGCTCGGGGGGGTAGTAGTGCTCGGGGGGGTAGTAGTGCTCGGGGGGGTAGTAGTGCCCGGGGGGGGTAGTAGTGCCCGGGGGGGGTAGTAGTTCTCGGGGGGGGGTAGTAGTGCTTGGGGGGGTAGTAGTGCTCGGGGGGGGGGTAGTAGTGCTCGGGGGGAGGGGTAGTAGTGCTCAGGGGGAGGGGTAGTAGTGCTCGGGGGGAGTAGTAGTGCTCGGGGGGGTAGTAGTGCTCGGGGGGTAGTAGTGCTCGGGGGGGTAGTAGTGCTCGGGGGGGTAGTAGTGCCCGGGGGGGGGGTAGTAGTGCCCGGGGGGGGGTAGTAGTTCTCGGGGGGGGGTAGTAGTGCTTGGGGGGGTAGTAGTGCTCGGGGGGGGGGGGGGGGTAGTAGTGCTCGGGGGGAGGGGTAGTAGTGCTCAGGGGGAGGGGTAGTAGTGCTCGGGGGGAGTAGTAGTGCTCGGGGGGGTAGTAGTGCTCGGGGGGGGTAGTAGTTCTCGGGGGGGGTAGTAGTGCTTGGGGGGGTAGTAGTTCTCGGGGGGGGGGTAGTAGTGCTTGGGGGGTAGTAGTGCTCGGGGGGAGGGGTAGTAGTGCTCGGGGGGAGGGGTAGTAGTGCTCGGGGGGAGGGGTAGTAGTGCTTGGGGGGAGTAGTAGTGCTCGGGGGAGTAGTAGTGCTCGGGGGGGTAGTAGTGCTCGGGGGGTAGTGGTGCTCGGGGGGTAGTGGTGCTCGGGGCGGGTAGTAGTGCTCGGGGGGGGTAGTAGTTCTCGGGGGGGTAGTAGTGCTTGGGGGGGTAGTAGTGCTCGGGGGGAGGGGTAGTAGTGCTCGGGGGGAGGGGTAGTAGTGCTCGGGGGGAGGGATAGTAGTGCTCGGGGGGAGGGATAGTAGTGCTCGGGGGGAGTAGTAGTGCTCGGGGGGTAGTGGTGCTCGGGGGGTAGTGGTGCTCGGGTGGGGTAGTAGTGCTCGGGGGGGTAGTAGTTCTCGGGGGGTAGTAGTGCTCGGGGGGAGGGTAGTAGTGCTCGGGGGGAGGGTAGTAGTGCTCGGGGGGAGGGGTAGTAGTGCTCGGGGGGAGGGGTAGTAGTGCTCGGGGGGAGGGGTAGTAGTGCTCGGGGGGAGGGGTAGTAGTGCTCGGGGGGAGGGGTAGTAGTGCTCGGGGGGAGGGGTAGTCGTGCTCGGGGGGAGGGGTAGTCGTGCTCGGGGGGAGGGGTAGTAGTGCTCGGGGGGGAGGGGTAGTCGTGCTCGGGGGGAGGGGTAGTAGTGCTCGGGGGGAGGGGTAGTAGTGCTCGGGGGGAGGGGTAGTAGTGCTCGGGGGGGTAGTAGTGCTCGGGGGGGGTAGTAGTGCTCGGGGGGGGGGGGGTAGTAGTGCTCGGGGGGGTAGTAGTGCTCGGGGGAGATAGTAGTGCTCGGGGGGTAGTAGTGCTCGGGGGGGTAGTAGTGCTCGGGGGGGTAGTAGTTCTCGGGGGGTAGTAGTGCTCGGGGGGGTAGTAGTGCTCGGGGGGGTAGTAGTGCTCAGGGGGGTAGTAGTGCTCCGGGGGAGGGGTAGTAGTGCTCGGGGGGTAGTAGTGCTCGGGGGGGTAGTAGTGCTCGGGGGGGTAGTAGTGCTCGGGGGGCGTAGTAGTGCTCGGGGGGAGGGGTAGTAGTGCTCGGGGGGGTAGTAGTGCTCGGGGGGGATAGTAGTGCTCGGGGGGATAGTAGTGCTCGGGGGGGATAGTAGTGCTCGGGGGGATAGTAGTGCTCGGGGGGGATAGTAGTGCTCGGGGGGATAGTAGTGCTCGGGGGGGATAGTAGTGCTCGGGGGGGATAGTAGTGCTCGGGGGGGATAGTAGTGCTCGGGGGGGATAGTAGTGCTCGGGGGGGTAGTAGTGCTCGGGGGGTAGTAGTGCTCGGGGGGGTAGTAGTGCTCGGGGGAGGGGGTAGTAGTGCTCGGGGGGGTAGTAGTGCTCGGGGGGGATAGTAGTGCTCGGGGGGGTAGTAGTGCTCGGGGGGATAGTAGTGCTCGGGGGGATAGTAGTGCTCGGGGGAGGGGGTAGTAGTGCTCGGGGGGGTAGTAGTGCTCGGGGGGGATAGTAGTGCTCGGGGGGGTAGTAGTGCTCGGGGGGGTAGTAGTGCTCGGGGGGGTAGTAGTGCTCGGGGGGGATAGTAGTGCTCGGGGGGGATAGTAGTGCTCGGGGGGGTAGTAGTGCTCGGGGGGGATAGTAGTGCTCGGGGGGTAGTAGTGCTCGGGGGGATAGTAGTGCTCGGGGGGATAGTAGTGCTCGGGGGGATAGTAGTGCTCGGGGGGATAGTAGTGCTCGGGGGGGTAGTAGTGCTCGGGGGGGTAGTAGTTCTCGGGGGGTAGTAGTGCTCGGGGGGGTAGTAGTGCTCGGGGGGTAGTGGTGCTCGGGGGGGGGTAGTAGTGCTCGGGGTTGTGTGCGTTTCTTGCTCCGTGGATTCCGCGCTATCACTGGTTTGCGGTGGATCTTCGGGGGGACAGTGTGCGCTGTACGGGGAATGGGATCTGTACAACCTCTGCAGGACCCTGGGCCGGTGCCGATCATTGGGCTGCGGAGCTGACACTCAGCACCTGGCGCCAGTACAAGCCCCATAAGGAGGCAGAGTGAGGAGGGGCCGGATTCTGGGGGCTGCGATGTGTAACTGTCAAAGTATGCATAGGGGGGCGGTTATATGGACGCCCGGAAGAAGCGAACCCGCGCCCAACACATCAAACAGCCCCAAGTATAACCCCCATCCTCCTACAGACCCTATCATCTCAGTATAACCCCCATCCTCTTATAGACCTTATCCTCTCAGTGTAACCCCCATCCTCCTACAGACCCTATCCTCTCAGTATAACCCCCATCCTCCTGCAGACCCTATCCTCTCAGTGTAACCCCCATCCTCCTACAGACCCTATCATCTCAGTATAACCCCCATCCTCCTATAGACCCTATCCTCTCAGTATAACCCCCATCCTCCTACAGACCCTATCCTCTCAGTATAACCCCCATCCTCCTGCAGACCCTATCCTCTCAGTGTAACCCCCATCCTCCTACAGACCCTATTCTCTCAGTATAACCCCCATCCTCTTGCAGACCCTATCATCTCAGTATAACCCCCATCCTCCTATAGACCCTATCCTCTCAGTATAACCCCCATCTTCCTACAGACCCTATCATCTCAGTATAACCCCCATCCTCCTATAGACCCTATCCTCTCAGTATAACCCCCATCCTCCTACAGACCCTATCATCTCAGTATAACCCCCATCCTCCTATAGACCCTATCCTCTCAGTATAACCCCCATCCTCCTACAGACCCTATCATCTCAGTATAACCCCCATCCTCCTATAGACCCTATCATCTCAGTATAACCCCCATCCTCTTATAGACCCTATCCTCTCAGTATAACCCCCATCCCCTATAGACCCTATCCTCTCAGTATAACCCCCATCCTCTTATAGACCCTATCCTCTCAGTATAACCCCCATCCTCCTATAGACCCTATCCTCTCAGTATAACCCCCATCCTCCTGCAGACCCTATCCTCTCAGTATAACCCCCATCCTCCTATAGACTCTATCCGCTCAGTATAACCCCCATCCTCCTATAGACTCTATCCGCTCAGTATAACCCCCATCCTCCTACAGACCCTATCCTCTCAGTATAACCCCCATCCTCCTGCAGACCCTATCCTCTCAGTATAACCCCCATCCTCCTGCAGACCCTATTCTCTCAGTATAACCCCCATCCTCCTACCTCACGTTGTCGTGCTTCTGGATGTAGATCTTGTGGAACATCATGTCCTCCTGTTTGGCGTTGATATCGGCCTTCATCTCCATGGCCACGTGGCGCGGCAGGACAGACAGCAGGAGCCTCTCCTGGAGGAAAGCAAAGGGTTAATGAAAGGGGAGCTCCACATTGTGGTGACACCGCGGCCGGCGGAGTACAGACAGCGCCATCCAGAACCGCCCCAAACGCTGCAACAATCACCGACAGGAGGTACAAAAACGGATCCGCCGCAAAGATACAGCCCGCCATCAGAAACCGCCGCACAAATACAGCCGCCATCAGAAACCGCCGCACAAATACCGCCTGCCATCAGAAACTACCGCACAAATACAGCCGCCATCAGAAACCACCGCACAAATACAGCCGCCATCAGAAACCACCGCACAAATACAGCCGCCATCAGAAACTACCACAGAAATACAGCCACCATCAGAAACCGCCGCACAAATACAGCCGCCATCAGCAACCGCCGCACAAATACAGCCGCCATCAGAAACCACCGCACAAATACAGCCGCCATCAGAAACTACCACAGAAATACAGCCACCATCAGAAACCGCCGCACAAATACAGCCGCCATCAGCAACCGCCGCACAAATACAGCCGCCATCAGAAACCACCGCACAAATACAGCCGCCATCAGAAACCACCGCAGAAATACAGCCGCCATCAGAAACCACCGCAGAAATACAGCCGCCATCAGAAACTACCACAGAAATACAGCCACCATCAGAAACCGCCGCACAAATACAGCCGCCATCAGCAACAGCCGCACAAATACAGCCGCCATCAGAAACCACCGCACAAATACAGCCGCCATCAGAAACCACCGCAGAAATACAGCCGCCATCAGAAACCACCGCAGAAATACAGTCGCCATCAGAAACCACTGCAAAAATATAGCCGCCATCAGAAACCCCCGCACAAATACCGCCTGCCATCAGAAACCACCGCACAAATACAGCGCCATCAGAAACCCCCGCACAAATACAGCCGCCATCAGAAACCCCCCGCACAAATACAGCCGCCATCAGAAACCGCCGCACAAATATAGCCGCCATCAGAAACTGCCGCACAAATACAGCCGCCATCAGAAACCACCGCACAAATACAGCCGCCATCAGAAACCACCGCACAAATACAGCCGCCATCAGAAACCGCCGCACAAATACCGCCGCCATCAGAAACCCCCGCACAAGTACAGCCGCCATCAGAAACTGCCGCACAAATACAGCCGCCATCAGAAACTGCCGCACAAATACAGCCGCCATCAGAAACCACAGCACAAATACAGCCACCATCAGAAACCCCCGCACAAATACCGCCGCCATCAGAAACCACCGCACAAATACAGCCGCCATCAGAAACCACCGCACAAATACATCCGCCATCAGAAACCGCCGCACAAATACCGCCGCCATCAGAAACCCCCGCACAAATACAGCCGCCATCAGAAACCCCCGCACAAATACAGCCGCCATCAGAAACTACCACAGAAATACAGCCGCCATCAGAAACCACCGCACAAATACAGCCGCCATCAGAAACCCCCGCACAAATACAGCCGCCATCAGAAACTACCACAGAAATACAGCCGCCATCAGAACCCACCGCACAAATACAGCCGCCATCAGAAACCACCGCACAAATACAGCCGCCATCAGAAACCCCCGCACAAATACAGCCGCCATCAGAAACTACCACAGAAATACAGCCGCCATCAGAAACCCCCGTACAAATACAGCCGCCATCAGAAACCCCCGCACAAATACAGCCGCCATCAGAAACTACCACAGAAATACAGCCGCCATCAGAAACCCCCGTACAAATACAGCCGCCATCAGAAACCACCGCACAAATACAGCCGCCATCAGAAACTGCCGCACAAATACAGCCGCCATCAGAACCCCCCGCACAAATACAGCCGCCATCAGAAACCACCGCAGAAATACAGTCGCCATCAGAAACCACTGCAAAAATATAGCCGCCATCAGAAACCCCCGCACAAATACCGCCTGCCATCAGAAACCACCGCACAAATACAGCGCCATCAGAAACCCCCGCACAAATACAGCCGCCATCAGAAACCCCCGCACAAATACAGCCGCCATCAGAAACCACTGCAAAAATACAGCCGCCATCAGAAACCACTGCAAAAATACAGCCGCCATCAGAAACCCCTGCAAAAATACAGCCGCCATCAGAAACCACCGCACAAATACAGCCGCCATCAGAAACCACCGCACAAATACAGCCGCCATCAGAAACCACCGCACAAATACAGCCGCCATCAGAAACCACCGCACAAATACAGCCGCCATCATAACCCCCCGCACAAATACCGCCGCCATCAGAAAACTGCCGCACAAATACAGCCGCCATCAGAACCCCCCGCACAAATACCGCCTGCCATCAGAAACTCCCCGCACAAATACAGCCGCCATCAGAACCCCCCTTACAAATACCGCCTGCCATCAGAAACCCCCCGCACAAATACAGCCGCCATCAGAAACCACCGCACAAATACAGCCGCCATCAGAACCCCCCGCACAAATACCGCCTGCCATCAGAAACTCCCGCACAAATACAGCCATTACTGGGGGAGGAGACTACAATCTATTACTCCCAGTTATTATTATTATTATTTATTATTTTAGCGCCATTTATTCCATGGCGCTTTACAAGTGGGAGAGGGTATACGTACAACAATCATTAACAGTACAAGACAGACTGGTATAGGAGGAGAGAGGACCCTGCCCACGAGAGATCACAGTCTACAGGAGGAGAGAGGTCTCTGCCCGCGAGGGCTCACAGTCTACAGGAGGAGAGAGGACCCTGCCCACGAGGGCTCACAGTCTACAAGAGGAGAGAGGACCCTGCCCGCGAGGGCTCACAGTCTACAGGAGGAGAGAGGACCCTGCCCGCGAGGGCTCACAGTCTACAGGAGGAGAGAGGACCCTGCCCGCGAGGGCTCACAGTCTACAGGAGGAGAGAGGACCCTGCCCGCGAGGGCTCACAGTCTACAGGAGGAGAGAGGACCCTGCCCGCGAGGGCTCACAGTCTACAGGAGGAGAGAGGACCCTGCCCGCGAGGGCTCACAGTCTACAGGAGGAGAGAGGACCCTGCCCGCGAGGGCTCACAGTCTACAGGAGGAGAGAGGACCCTGCCTGCGAGGGCTCACAGTCTTCAGGAGGAGAGATGACCCTGCCCGCGAGGGCTCACAGTCTACAGGAGGAGAGATGACCCTGCCCACGAGGGCTCACAGTCTACAGGAGGAGAGAGGACTCTGCCCGCGAGGGCTCACAGTCTACAGGAGGAGAGAGGACCCTGCCCGCGAGGGCTCACAGTCTACAGGGAATGGGTGATGGTACAATAGGTGAGGACAGAGCTGGTTGCGCAGTGGTCTAGTGGACTGAGGGCTATTGTAGGTTGTAGGCTTGTTGGAAGAGGTGGGTCTTGAGGTTCCTCTTGAAGCTTTCCACGGTAGGGGAGAGTCTGATGTGCTGAGGTAGAGCGTTCCAGATTATGGGGGAGGCGCGGGAGAAATCTTGTACGTGATTGTGGGAAGAGGAAATAAGAGAGGAGCAGAGAAGGAGATCTTGTGAGGATCTGAGGTTGCGTGCAGGTAGGTACCGGGAGACTAGGTCACAGATGTAGGGAGGAGACAGGTTGTCCATGGCTTTGTATGTCATGGTTAATGTTTTGAACTGGAGTCGTTGGGCGATGGGAAGCCAGTGAAGGGATTGGCAGAGTGGCGAGGCTGGGGAATAGCGAGGGGAGAGGTGGATTACGCGAGCCGCAGAGTTTAGGATAGATTGGAGGGGTGCAAGAGTGTTGGAAGGGAGGCCAGAGAGCAGGAGGTTGCAGTAGTCGAGGCGGGAGATGATGAGGGCATGCACTAATGTTTTTGCTGATTCTTGGTTAAGGAAGGCACGGATCCGGGAGATATTTTTGAGTTGTAATCGGCATGAGGTGAAGAGGGCTTGGATGTGTGTCTTGAAGGATAGAGCAGAGTCGAGGGTTACTCCGAGGCAACGAGTACGCGGGACTGGGGAAAGTGAGCAACCATTGACATTGATGGAAAGGCTTGTTTGAGGAGTTGAATGAGGAGGAGGAAAGACAATGAACTCTGTTTTGTCCATGTTCAGTTTTAGGAATCGAGCAGAGAAGGATGAAATAGCGACAGACATTGTGGGATTGTGGTTAGTAGAGAGGTAATGTCAGGTCCAGAGAGGTAGATCTGTGTGTCATCAGCATAGAGATGATACTGGAAGCCGTGGGACTCTATGAGCTGTCCCAGGCCAAGGGTGTAGATGGAGAACAGCAGGGGTCCAAGAACTGAGCCTTGAGGGACACCAACAGATAGGGGGCGAGATGAGGAGGTGGTGTGAGAATGGGAGACGCTGAAAGTTCATTCGGTGAGGTATGAGGATATCCAAGATAGGGCCAAGTCTGTGATACCCAGAGATGAGAGAAGCTGTAGTAGGAGGGAATGGTCTACTGTGTCGAAGGCAGAGGACAGGTCCAGGAGGAGGAGGACAGAGTAATGTAGAAGGCAGAGGACAGGTCCAGGAGGAGGAGGATAGAGTAGTGTAGAGGACAGGTCCAGGAGGAGGAGGATAGAGTAATGTAGAAGGCAGAGGACAGGTCCAGGAGGAGTAGGACAGAGTAGTGTAGAAGACAGATCCAGGAGGAGGAGGACAGAGTAGTGTAGAAGACAGATCCAGGAGGAGGAGGACAGAGTAATGTAGAAGACAGAGGACAGGTCCAGGAGGAGGAGGATAGAGTAGTGTAGAGGACAGGTCCAGGAGGAGGAGGATAGAGTAATGTAGAAGGCAGAGGACAGGTCCAGGAGGAGGAGGATAGAGTAGTGTAGAGGGCAGAGGACAGGTCCAGGAGGAGGAGGATAGTGTAATGTAGAAGGCAGAGGACAGGTCCAGGAGGAGGAGGACAGAGTAGTGTAGAAGACAGATCCAGGAGGAGGAGGACAGAGTAGTGTAGAGGGCAGAGGACAGGTCCAGGAGGAGGAGGACAGTAGTGTAGAGGGCAGGTCCAGGAGGTGGAGGACAGAGTAGTGTAGAGGACAGGAGGAGGAGGACAGATTAGTGTAGAAGGCAGAGGACAGGACTAGGAGGAGGACAGAGTAATGCAGAGGACAGGTCCAGGAGGAGGACAGAGTAATGCAGAGGACAGGTCCAGGAGGAGGACAGAGTAATGTAGAAGGCAGAGGACAGGACTAGGAGGAGGACAGAGTAATGCAGAGGACAGGTCCAGGAGGAGGACAGAGTAATGCAGAGGACAGGTCCAGGAGGAGGACAGAGTAATGTAGAAGGCAGAGGACAGGACTAGGAGGAGGACAGAGTAATGCAGATGACAGGTCCAGGAGGAGGAGGACAGAGTAGTGTAGAGGACAGGAGGAGGAGGAGGACAGAGTAATACAGAGGACAGGTCCAGGAGGAGGAGGACAGAGTAATGCAGAGGACAGGTCCAGGAGGAGGAGGATAGAGTAGTGTAGAAGGCAGAGGACAGGTCCAGGAGGAGGAGGACAGAGTAATGTAGAGGGCAGGTCCAGGAGGAGGACAGAGTAATGTAGAGGGCAGGTCCAGGAGGAGGAGGACAGAGTAGTGTAGAGGACAGGAGGAGGACAGAGTAGTGTAGAAGGCAGAGGACAGGACTAGGAGGAGGACAGAGTAATGCAGATGACAGGTCCAGGAGGAGGAGGACAGAGTAATGTAGAGGGCAGAGGACAGGTCCAGGAGGAGGAGGACAGAGTAGTGTAGAGGGCAAAGGACAGGTCCAGGAGGAGGAGGACAGAGTAATGTAGAGGGCAGAGGACAGGTCCAGGAGGAGGAGGACAGAGTAGTGTAGAGGGCAAAGGACAGGTCCAGGAGGAGGAGGACAGAGTAGTGTAGAGGGCAGAGGACAGGTCCAGGAGGAGGAGGACAGAGTAGTGTAGAGGGCAGAGGACAGGTCCAGGAGGAGGAGGACAAAGTAGTGTAGAAGGCAAAGGACAGGTCCAGGAGGAGGAGGACAGAGTAGTGTAGAGGACAGGTCCAGGAGGAGGAGGACAGAGTAGTGTAGAGGACAGGTCCAGGAGGAGGAGGACAGAGTAGTGTAGAGGACAGGTCCAGGAGGAGGAGGACAGAGTAGTGTAGAGGACAGGTCCAGTAGGAGGAGGATAGAGTAGTGTTGCTTGGCTTTGGCGGTGAGTAGGTCATTGGTGACTTTGGTTAGGGCAGTTTCAGTAGAGTGATGTGGTCGGAAGCCAGATTGTCACAGAGGGAGGAGGAGGAGAGGTGTGAGGACAGTTCAAGATGGACGTGCTGTTCCAGGAGATTTGAGGCATAGGGGAGAAGGGATATGGGGCGATAGCTGGACACCGAGGATGGGTCATGGGAGGGCTTTCTGAGGATGGGTGTAATGGAGGCATGTTTAAAGCATGAAAGGAATACACCACTGGTTAGTGATAGGGTGAAGAGATGGGTTAGGGCTGGGATGAGGACTGCGGTGAGATTGGGGATGAGGTGCGATGGGAGCGGGTCCAGTGCACAGGTGGGGAGGTGTGATCATGTTATCAGCCATTGCTGGGGGAGGAGACTGTAGGACAGGTGACTACAATCTATTACTCGCTGTTATCAGCCATTACTGGGGGAGGAGACTGTAGTACGGGTGACTACAATCTATTACTCGCTGTTATCAGCCATTACTGGGGAAGGAGACTGTAGGACAGGTGGTGAGATGTGATCATGTTATCAGCCATTACTGGGGGAGGAGACTGTAGGACAGGTGACTACAATCTATTACTCCCTGTTATCAGCCATTACTGGGGAAGGAGACTGTAGGACAGGTGGTGAGATGTGATCATGTTATCAGCCATTACTGGGGGAGGAGACTGTAGGACAGGTGACTACAATCTATTACTCCCTGTTATCAGCCATTACTGGGGGAGGAGACTGTAGGACAGGTGAGTGCAATCTATTACTCCCTGTTATCAGCCATTACTGGGGGAGGAGACTGTAGGACAGGTGGGGAGGTGTGATCATGTTATCAGCCATTACTGGGGGAGGAGACTGTAGGACAGGTGACTACAATCTATTACTCGCTGTTATCAGCCATTACTGAGGGAGGAGACTGTAGGACAGGTGAGTGCAATCTATTACTCCCTGTTATCAGCCATTACTGGGGGAGGAGACTGTAGGACAGGTGGTGAGATGTGATCATGTTATCAGCCATTGCTGGGGGAGGAGACTGTAGGACAGGTGACTACAATCTATTACTCCCTGTTATCAGCCATTACTGGGGGAGGAGACTGTAGGACAGGTGAGTACAATCTATTACTCCCTGTTATCAGCCATTACTGGGGAGGAGACTGTAGGACAGGTGAGTACAATCTATTACTCCCTGTTATCAGCCATTACTGAGGGAGGAGACTGTAGGACAGGTGACTACAATCTATTACTCCCTGTTATCAGCCATTACTGGGGGAGGAGACTGTAGGACAGGTGAGTACAATCTATTACTCCCTGTTATCAGCCATTACTGGAGGAGTAGACTGTAGGACAGGTGAGTACAATCTATTGCTTCCTGCTATCAGCCATTACTGGAGGAGTAGACTGTAGGACAGGTGAGTACAATCTATTGCTTCCTGCTATCAGCCATTACTGGGGGAGGGGACTTTAGGACAGGTGAATGCAATCTATTACTCCCTGTTATCAGCCATTACTGGGGGAGAGGTTGTAGGACAGGTGAGTGCAATCTATTACTCCCTGTTATCAGCCATTACTGGGGAGGAGACTGTAGGACAGGTGACTACAATCTATTACTCCCTGTTATCAGCCATTACTGGAGGAGGAGACTGTAGGACAGGTGAGTACAATCTATTACTCCCTGTTATCAGCCATTACTGGAGGAGGAGACTGTAGGACAGGTGAGTACAATCTATTACTCCCTGTTATCAGCCATTACTGGGGGAGAGATTGTAGGACAGGTGAGTGCAATATATTACTCCCTGTTATCAGCCATTACTGGAGGAGGAGACTGTAGGACAGGTGAGTACAATCTATTACTCCCTGTTATCAGCCATTACTGGGGGGGAGATTGTAGGACCGGTGAGTACACTCTATTACTCTCTGTTATCAGCCACTTCCTCCACAGTGTTGGCCTATGTCTGGCAGCATTGTCCTGTGGCGTCCTCCGGGGGGCGCTCGGGGTCTCACCTGCTGCTGGTTCTCGCGCTGGGAGTGCAGTCGCGCCTGGATACATTCCCGGGTCTCCTGGAACGCTTGCCTCTGCGACACTTCGGCCGGATAGTGAGTGCAAACACCAACGAGATTTGTGCACAAGAAGATGAGGATGTTGGACGCCAACTGAAAGCAAAAGAACATGGAAGGTGAGAATCCACAGCAGCACAGAGGAACATCAGAGAGGAGCAGACGTGGAGCACAAGCAGCGAGCTCTTCAGCGCCCCCTGATCAGACGGTCTCTGTACAGTTACACAGGGGCCATTATTAATCCCCAGGATTCCCCCAGATCTTGGCTCCATCACTCGCCAGATCACCAAGAGAGCTCCGCCCCCAACCAGGGTCACATGACGTCCCGGACTCATGACTCATCCTGTCTCTGTAGTCTGGTGGGCGGGGCTCATTTCCCCCAATCCCCTTATTAACACCTTGTGATGTAACCGACTCCACTTTGCCACGTAGGCCTCTGCAGCCACAGATATCTGGCCAATTCCTGACCAATCAAACCGGGATCAATCCACATTAAAATCTCATCTGGACAATGAGCTGGATCCAAGAGAACACAAGCAGAGGACGAGGGACAACCTGTGTCCCCCACAGCCCGGACCTCTGCTGACCGGGCAGTCACCGAATACTGAGGACGGAGGAGACGGGCAGTCACCGAATACTGAGGACGGAGGAGACGGGCAGTCACCGAATACTGAGGATGGAGGAGACGGGCGGTCACTGAATACTGAGGACGGAGGAGACGGGCAGTCACCGAATACTGAGGATGGGGGAGACGGGTGGTCACTGAATACTGAGGACGGAGGAGACGGGCGGTCACTGAATACTGAGGACGGAGGAGACGGGCGGTCACTGAATACTGAGGACGGAGGAGACGGGCGGTCACTGAATACTGAGGATGGGGGAGACGGGTGGTCACTGAATACTGAGGACGGAGGAGACGGGTGGTCACTGAATACTGAGGACGGAGGAGACGGGCAGTCACTGAATACTGAGGACGGGGGAGACGGGCGATCACTGAATACTGAGGACGGAGGGGACGGGCAGTCACTGAATACTGAGGACGGAGGAGACGGGCAGTCACTGAATACTGAGGACGGAGGAGACGGGCGGTCACTGAATACTGAGGACGGAGGAGACGGGTGGTCACTGAATACTGAGGATGGAAGGGACGGGCAGTCACCGAATACTGAGGACGGAGGAGACGGGCGGTCACCGAATACTGAGGACGGAGGAGACGGACGGTCACTGAATACTGAGGATGGAGGAGACGGGCGGTCAATGAATACTGAGGATGGAGGAGACGGGCAATCACTGAATACTGAGGACGGAGGAGACGAGCGATCACTGAATACTGAGGACGGAGGAGAAGAGCGGCCACTGAATACTGAGGACGGAGGAGACGAGCGATCACTGAATACTGAGGACGGAGGAGAAGAGCGGCCACTGAATACTGAGGACGGAGGAGACGAGCGATCACTGAATACTGAGGACGGAGGAGAAGAGCGGCCACTGAATACTGAGGACGGAGGAGACGGGCGGTCACCGAATACCGAGGACGGAGGAGACGGGCGGTCACTGAATACTGAAGATGGAGGACACGGGCGATCACTGAATACCGAGGCTGGAGGAGACGGGCGGTCACTGAATACTAAGGACGAAGGAGACGGGCGATCACTGAACACTAAGGACGGAGGAGACGGGCAGTCACTGAATACTGAGGACGAAAGAGACGGGCGGTCACTGAATACTGAGGCTGGAGGAGACGGGTGGTCACTGAATACTGAGGAGACGGGCGGTCACTGAATACTGAGGAGACAGGCGGTCACTGAATACTGAGGACGGAGGAGACGGGCGATCACTGAATACTGAGGACGGAGGAGACGGGCGATCACTGAATACTGAGGACGGAGGAGACGGGCAGTCACTGAATACTGAGGACGGAGGAGACGGGCAGTCACTGAATACTGAGGACGGAGGAGACGGGCGGTCACTGAATACTGAGGACGGAGGAGACGGGCAGTCACCGAATACTGAGGACGGAGGAGACGGGCGGTCACCGAATACTGAGGACGGAGGAGACGGACGGTCACTGAATACTGAGGATGGAGGAGACGGGCGGTCAATGAATACTGAGGATGGAGGAGACGGGCGGTCACTGAATACTGAGGATGGAGGAGACGGGCGGTCACTGAATACTGAGGATAGAGGAGACGGGCGGTCAATGAATACTGAGGACGGAGGAGACGAGCGATCACTGAATACTGAGGACGGAGGAGACGAGCGGCCACTGAATACTGAGGACGGAGGAGACGGGCGGTCACTGAATACTAAGGACGAAGGAGACGGGCGATCACTGAATACTGAGGACGGAGGAGACGGGCGGTCACTGAATACTAAGGACGAAGGAGACGGGCGGTCACTGAATACTGAGGACGGAGGAGACGAGCGATCACTGAATACTGAGGACGGAGGAGACGAGCGGCCACTGAATACTGAGGACGGAGGAGACGGGCGGTCACTGAATACTAAGGACGAAGGAGACGGGTGGTCACTGAACACTAAGGACGGAGGAGACGGGCGGTCACTGAATACTGAGGATGGAGGAGACGAGCAGTCACTGAATACTGAGGACGGAGGAGACGAGCGGTCACTGAATACTGAGGACGAAAGAGACGGGCGGTCACTGAATACTGAGGCTGGAGGAGACGGGCGGTTACTGAATACTGAGGAGACGGGCGGACACTGAATGCTGAGGACGGAGGAGACGGGTGATCACTGAATACTGAGGACGGAGGAGACGGGCGGTCACTGAATACTGAGGATGGAGGAGACGGGCGGTCACTGAATACTGAGGATGGAGGAGACGGGCGGTCACTGAATACTGAGGACGGAGGAGACGAGCGATCACTGAATACTGAGGACGGAGGAGACGAGCGGCCACTGAATACTGAGGACGGAGGAGACGGGCGGTCACCGAATACCGAGGACGGAGGAGAAGGCCGGTCACTGAATACTGAGGATGGAGGACACGGGCGATCACTGAATACCGAGGCTGGAGGAGACGGGCGGTCACTGAATACTAAGGACGGAGGAGACAGGCAGTCACTGAATACTGAGGACGAAAGAGACGGGCGGTCACTGAATACTGAGGCTGGAGGAGACGGGTGGTCACTGAATACTGAGGAGACGGGCGGTCACTGAATACTGAGGAGACAGGCGGTCACTGAATGCTGAGGATGGAGGAGACGGGCGGTCACTGAATACTGAGGACAGAAGAGACGGGCGGTCACTGAATACAAAGGATGGAGGAGACGGGCGGTCACTGAATACTGAGGAGACGGGCGGTCACTGAATACTGAGGAGACGGGTGGTCACTGAATGTTGAGGACGGAGGAGACGGGTGATCACTGAACACTGAGGATGGAGGAGACAGGTGGTCACTGAATACTGAGGATGGAAGGGACGGGCGGTCACCCAATACTGAGGACGGAGGAGACGGGCGGTCACTGAATACTGAGGAGATGGGCGGTCACTGAATACTGAGGATGGAGGAGACGGGCGGTCACTGAATACTGAGGAGACGGGCGGTCACTGAATGCTGAGGACGGAGGAGACGGGTGATCACTGAATACTGAGGATGGAGGAGACAGGTGGTCACTGAATACTGAGGATGGAAGGGACGGCCGGTCACCAATACTAAGGACGGAGGAGACGGGCGGTCACTGAATACTGAGGATGGAGGAGACGGGCGGTCACTGAATACTGAGGATGGACGAGACAGGCGGTCACTGAATACTGAGGAGATGAGCGATCACTGAATACTGAGGACGGAGGAGACGAGCGGCCACTGAATACTGAGGACAGAGGAGACGGGCGGTCACCGAATACCGAGGACGGAGGAGACGGGCGGTCACTGAATACTGAGGATGGAGGAGACGGGCGGTCACTGAATACTGAGGATGGAGGAGACGGGCGGTCACTGAATACTGAGGACGGAGGAGATGGGCGATCACTGAATACTGAGGATGGAGGAGACAGGCGGTCACTGAATACTGAGGATGGAGGAGACGGGCGGTCACTGAATACTGAGGATGGAGGAGACGAGCGATCACTGAATACTGAGGATGGAGGAGATGGGCGGTCACTGAATACTGAGGATGGAGGAGACGGGCGGTCACTGAATACTGAGGATGGAGGAGACGGGCGGTCACTGAATACTAAGGACGAAGGAGACGGGTGGTCACTGAACACTAAGGACGGAGGAGACGGGCGGTCACTGAATACTGAGGATGGAGGAGACGAGCAGTCACTGAATACTGAGGACGGAGGAGACGGGCGGTCACTGAATACTGAGGCTGGAGGAGACGAGCGGTCACTGAATATTGAGGACGAAAGAGACGGGCGGTCACTGAATACTGAGGCTGGAGGAGACGGGCGATCACTGAATACTGAGGATGGAGGAGACGAGCGGTCACTGAATATTGAGGACGAAAGAGACGGGCGGTCACTGAATACTGAGGCTGGAGGAGACGGGTGGTCACTGAATACTGAGCAGACGGGCGGTTACTGAATACTGAGGAGACGGGCGGACATTAAATGCTGAGGACGGAGGAGACGGGTGATCACTGAATACTGAGGACGGAGGAGACGGTCAGTCGCTGAATACTGAGGAGATAGGCGGTCACTGAATACTGAGGATGGAGGAGACGGGCGGTCACTGAATACTGAGGATGGAAGGGACGGGCGGTCACCCAATACTGAGGACGGAGGAGACGGGCGGTCACTGAATACTGAGGATGGAGGAGACGGGCGGTCACTGAATACTGAGGATGGAGGAAACGGGCGGTCACTGAATACTGAGGACGGAGGAGACGAGTGATCACTGAATACTGAGGACGGAGGAGAAGAGCGGCCACTGAATACTGAGGACGGAGGAGACGGGCGGTCACCGAATACCGAGGACGGAGGAGACGGGCGGTCACTGAATACTGAGGATGGAGGACACGGGCGATCACTGAATACCGAGGCTGGAGGAGACGGGCGGTCACTGAATACTAAGGACGAAGGAGACGGGCGATCACTGAACACTAAGGACGGAGGAGACGGGCAGTCACTGAATACTGAGGACGAAAGAGACGGGCGGTCACTGAATACTGAGGCTGGAGGAGACGGGTGGTCACTGAATACTGAGGAGACGGGCGGTCACTGAATACTGAGGAGACAGGCGGTCACTGAATACTGAGGACGGAGGAGACGGGCGATCACTGAATACTGAGGACGGAGGAGACGGGCGATCACTGAATACTGAGGACGGAGGAGACGGGCAGTCACTGAATACTGAGGACGGAGGAGACGGGCGGTCACTGAATACTGAGGACGGAGGAGACGGGTGGTCACTGAATACTGAGGATGGAAGGGACGGGCAGTCACCGAATACTGAGGACGGAGGACACGGGCGGTCACCGAATACTGAGGACGGAGGAGATGGACGGTCACTGAATACTGAGGATGGAGGAGACGGGCGGTCAATGAATACTGAGGATGGAGGAGATGGGCGGTCACTGAATACTGAGGATGGAGGAGACGGGCGGTCACTGAATACTGAGGATAGAGGAGACGGGCGGTCAATGAATACTGAGGACGGAGGAGACGAGCGATCACTGAATACTGAGGACGGAGGAGACGAGCGGCCACTGTATACTGAGGACGGAGGAGACGGGCGGTCACTGAATACTAAGGACGAAGGAGACGGGCGATCACTGAATACTGAGGACGGAGGAGACGGGCGGTCACTGAATACTAAGGACGAAGGAGACGGGCGGTCACTGAATACTGAGGACGGAGGAGACGAGCGATCACTGAATACTGAGGACGGAGGAGACGAGCGGCCACTGAATACTGAGGACGGAGGAGACGGGCGGTCACTGAATACTAAGGACGAAGGAGACGGGTGGTCACTGAACACTAAGGACGGAGGAGACGGGCGGTCACTGAATACTGAGGATGGAGGAGACGAGCAGTCACTGAATACTGAGGACGGAGGAGACGAGCGGTCACTGAATACTGAGGACGAAAGAGACGGGCGGTCACTGAATACTGAGGCTGGAGGAGACGGGTGGTCACTGAATACTGAGGAGATGGGCGGTTACTGAATACTGAGGAGACGGGCGGACACTGAATGCTGAGGACGGAGGAGACGGGTGATCACTGAATACTGAGGACGGAGGAGACGGTCAGTCGCTGAATACTGAGGATGGAAGGGACGGGCGGTCACCCAATACTGAGGACGGAGGAGACGGGCGGTCACTGAATACTGAGGATGGAGGAGACGGGCGGTCACTGAATACTGAGGATGGAGGAGACGGGCGGTCACTGAATACTGAGGACGGAGGAGACGAGCGATCACTGAATACTGAGGACGGAGGAGACGAGCGGCCACTGAATACTGAGGACGGAGGAGACGGGCGGTCACCGAATACCGAGGACGGAGGAGACGGGCGGTCACTGAATACTGAGGATGGAGGACACGGGCGATCACTGAATACCGAGGCTGGAGGAGACGGGCGGTCACTGAATACTAAGGACGAAGGAGACGGGCGATCACTGAACACTAAGGACGGAGGAGACGGGCAGTCACTGAATACTGAGGACGAAAGAGACGGGCGGTCACTGAATACTGAGGCTGGAGGAGACGGGTGGTCACTGAATACTGAGGAGACGGGCGGTCACTGAATACTGAGGAGACAGGCGGTCACTGAATGCTGAGGATGGAGGAGACGGGCGGTCACTGAATACTGAGGACAGAAGAGACGGGCGGTCACTGAATACAAAGGATGGAGGAGACGGGCGGTCACTGAATACTGAGGAGACGGGCGGTCACTGAATACTGAGGAGACGGGTGGTCACTGAATGTTGAGGACGGAGGAGACGGGTGATCACTGAACACTGAGGATGGAGGAGACAGGAGGTCACTGAATACTGAGGATGGAAGGGACGGGCGGTCACCCAATACTGAGGACGGAGGAGACGGGCGGTCACTGAATACTGAGGAGATGGGCGGTCACTGAATACTGAGGATGGAGGAGACGGGCGGTCACTGAATACTGAGGACGGAGGAGACGGGTGATCACTGAATACTGAGGATGGAGGAGACAGGTGGTCACTGAATACTGAGGATGGAAGGGACGGGCGGTCACCCAATACTAAAGACGGAGGAGACGGGCGGTCACTGAATACTGAGGATGGAGGAGACGGGCGGTCACTGAATACTGAGGATGGACGAGACAGGCGGTCACTGAATACTGAGGACGGATGAGATGAGCGATCACTGAATACTGAGGACGGAGGAGACGAGCGGCCACTGAATACTGAGGACAGAGGAGACGGGCGGTCACCGAATACCGAGGACGGAGGAGACAGGCGGTCACTGAATACTGAGGATGGAGGAGACGGGCGGTCACTGAATACTGAGGATGGAGGAGACGGGCGGTCACTGAATACTGAGGACGGAGGAGAAGGGCGATCACTGAATACTGAGGATGGAGGAGACAGGCGGTCACTGAATACTGAGGATGGAGGAGACGGGCGGTCACTGAATACTGAGGATGGAGGACACGGGCGATCACTGAATACTGAGGCTGGAGGAGACGGGCGGTCACTGAATACTAAGGACGAAGGAGACGGGCGATCACTGAATACTAAGGACGGAGGAGACGGGCGGTCACTGAATACTGAGGATAGAGGAGACGAGCAGTCACTGAATACTGAGGACGGAGGAGACGGGCGGTCACTGAATACTGAGGCTGGAGGAAACGGGCGGTCACTGAATACTGAGGAGATGGGCGGTCACTGAATACTGAGGAGACGGGCGGTCACTGAATACTGAGGAGACGGGCGGTCACTGAATGCTGAGGATGGAGGAGACGGGCGGTCACTGAATACTGAGGAGAAGGGCGGTCACTGCTGAGGACGGAAGAGACGGGTGGTCACTGAATACTGAGGACAGAAGAGACGGGCGGTCACTGAATACTGAGGATGGAGGAGACGGGCGAACACTGAATACTGAGGAGATGGGCGGTCACTGAATACTGAGGATGGAAGAGACGGGCGGTCACTGAATACTGAGGAGACGGGCGGTCACTGCTGAGGACGGAGGAGACGGGCGGTCATTGAATACTCAGGATGGAGGACACAGGCGGTCACTGAATACTGAGGACGGAGGAGACGGGCGGTCACTGAATACTAAGGATGGAGAAGACGGGCTGTCACTGAATACTGAGGATGGAGGAGATGAGCGGTCACTGAATATTGAGGAGACGGGCGGTCACTGAATACTGAGGAGACGGGCGGTCACTGAATACTGAGGAGATGGGCGGTCACTGAATACAATTGAATGGAGGAGACGGGCGGTCACTGAATACTGAGGAGACGGGCGGTCACTGAATACTGAGGACGGAGGAGACGGGTGGTCACTGAATACTGAGCAGACGGGCGGTCACTGCTGAGGACGGAGGAGATGGGCGGTCATTGAATACTGAGGATGGAGGACAAAGGCGGTCATTGAATACTGAGGAGACGAGCGGTCACTGAATACTGAGGATGGAGGAGACGGGCGGTCACTGAATACTGAGGACGGAGGAGACTGGAGGTCACTGAATACTGAGGACAGAGGAGACGGGCGGTCACTGAATACTGAGGACGGAGGAGACGGGCGGTCACTGAATACTGAGGACGGAGGAGACGAGCGATCACTGAATACTGAGGATGGAGGAGACGGGCGGTAACTGAATACTGAGGACGGGGGAGACAGGCGGTCACTGAATACTGAGGATGGAGGAGACGGTCAGTCACTGAATAGTGAGGACGGGGGAGACGGGTGGTCACTGAATACTGAGGAGACGGGCGGTCACTGCTGAGGACGGAGGAGATGGGCGGTCATTGAATACTGAGGATGGAGGACACAGGCGGTCACTGAATACTGAGGAAACGGGCAGTCACTGAATACTGAGGACGGAGGAGACGGACAGTCACTGAATACTCAGGACGGAGGAGACGGGCGGTCACTGAATACTGAGGACGGAGGAGACGGGCAGTCACTGAATACTGAGGACGGAGGAGACGGGCAGTCACTGAATACTGAGGACGGAGGAGACGGGCGGTCACTGAATACTGAGGACGGAGGAGACGGGTGATCACTGAATACTGAGGATGGAAGGGACGGGCGGTCACCGAATACTGAGGACGGAGATGACGGACGGTCACTGAATACTGAGGATGGAGGAGACGGGCGGTCACTGAATACTGAGGATGGAGGAGACGGGCGGTCACTGAATACTGAGGATAGAGGAGACGGGCGGTCACTGAATACTGAGGACGGAGGAGACGAGCGATCACTGAATACTGAGGACGGAGGAGACGAGCGGCCACTGAATACTGAGAACGGAGGAGACGGGCGGTCACTGAATACTAAGGACGAAGGAGACGGGCGGTCACTGAATACTAAGGACGAAGGAGACGGGTGGTCACTGAACACTAAGGACGGAGGAGACGGGCGGTCACTGAATACTGAGGATGGAGGAGACGAGCAGTCACTGAATACTGAGGACGGAGGAGACGAGCGGTCACTGAATACTGAGGACGAAAGAGACGGGCGGTCACTGAATACTGAGGCTGGAGGAGACGGGTGGTCACTGAATACTGAGGAGACGGGCGGTCACTGAATACTGAGGAGACGGGCGGTCACTGAATGCTGAGGATGGAGGAGACGGGCGGTCACTGAATACTGAGGACAGAAGAGACGGGCGGTCACTGAATACAAAGGATGGAGGAGACGGGCGGTCACTGAATACTGAGGAGACGGGCGGTCATTGAATGTTGAGGACGGAGGAGACGGGTGATCACTGAATACTGAGGATGGAGGAGACAGGTGGTCACTGAATACTGAGGATGGAAGGGACGGGCGGTCACCCAATACTGAGGACGGAGGAGACGGGCGGTCACTGAATACTGAGGAGATGGGCGGTCACTGAATACTGAGGATGGAGGAGACGGGCGGTCACTGAATACTGAGGAGACGGGCGGTCACTGAATGCTGAGGACGGAGGAGACGGGTGATCACTGAATACTGAGGATGGAGGAGACAGGTGGTCACTGAATACTGAGGATGGAAGGGACGGGCGGTCACCCAATACTAAGGACGGAGGAGACGGGCGGTCACTGAATACTGAGGATGGAGGAGACGGGCGGTCACTGAATACTGAGGATGGAGGAGACAGGCGGCCACTGAATACTGAGGACGGAGGAGACGGGCGGTCACCGAATACCGAGGACGGAGGAGACGGGCGGTCACTGAATACTGAGGATGGAGGAGACGGGCGGTCACTGAATACTGAGGATGGAGGAGACGGGCGGTCACTGAATACTGAGGACGGAGGAGACGAGCGATCACTGAATACTGAGGATGGAGGAGACGGGCGGTCACTGAATACTGAGGATGGAGGAGACGGGCGGTCACTGAATACTGAGGATGGAGGAGACGGGCGGTCACTGAATACTGAGGACGGAGGAGATGGGCGATCACTGAATACTGAGGATGGAGGAGACAGGCGTTCACTGAATACTGAGGATGGAGGAGACAGGCGGTTACTGAATATTGAGGATGGAGGACACGGGCGGTCACTGAATACTGAGGATGGAGGACACGGGCGATCAATGAATACTGAGGCTGGAGGAGACGGGCGGTCACTGAATACTAAGGACGAAGGATACGGGCGATCACTGAATACTAAGGACGGAGGAGACGGGCGGTCACTGAATACTGAGGATAGAGGAGACGAGCAGTCACTGAATACTGAGGACGGAGGAGACGGGCGGTCACTGAATACTGAGGAGATGGGCGGTCACTGAATACTGAGGAGACGGGCGGTCACTGAATGCTGAGGATGGAGGAGACGGGCGGTCACTGAATACTGAGGAGAAGGGCGGTCACTGCTGAGGACAGAAGAGACGGGCGGTCACTGAATACTGAGGATGGAGGAGACGGGCGGTCACTGAATACTGAGGAGATGGGCGGTCACTGAATACTGAGGATGGAGGAGACGGGCAGTCACTGAATACTGAGGAGACGGGCGGTCACTTCTGAGGACGGAGGAGACGGGCGGTCATTGAATACTGAGGATGGAGGACACAGGCGGTCACTGAATACTGAGGACGGAGGAGACGGGCGGTCACTGAATACTGAGGATGGAGGAGATGAGCGGTCACTGAATATTGAGGAGACGGGCGGTCACTGAATACTGAGGAGATGGGCGGTCACTGAATACAATTGAATGGAGGAGACGGGCGGTCACTGAATACTGAGGACGGAGGAGACGGGTGGTCACTGAATACTGAGGAGACGGGCGGTCACTGCTGAGGACGGAGGAGATGGGCGGTCATTGAATACTGAGGATGGAGGACAAAGGCGGTCACTGAATACTGAGGAGACGGGCGGTCACTGAATACTGAGGATGGAGGAGACGGGCGGTCACTGAATACTGAGGACGGAAGAGACTGGAGGTCACTGAATACTGAGGACAGAGGAGACGGGCGGTCACTGAATACTGAGGATGGAGGAGACGGGCGGTCACTGAATACTGAGGACGGAGGAGATGAGCGATCACTGAATACTGAGGACGGAGGAGACGGGCGGTCACTGAATACTGAGGACGGAGGAGACGAGCGATCACTGAATACTGAGGATGGAGGAGACGGGCGGTCACTGAATACTGAGGACGGGGGAGACAGGCGGTCACTGAAAACTGAGGATGGAGGAGACGGTCAGTCACTGAATAGTGAGGACGGGGGAGACGGGTGGTCACTGAATACTGAGGAGACGGGCGGTCACTGCTGAGGACGGAGGAGATGGGCGGTCATTGAATACTGAGGATGGAGGACACAAGCGTCACTGAATACTGAGGAGACGGGCAGTCACTGAATACTGAGGACGGAGGAGAGGGGCAGTCACTGAATACTGAGGAGACGGACGGTCACTGAATACTGAGGAGACGAGCGGTCACTGAATACTGAGGACGGAGGAGACAGGCAGTCACCGAATACTGAGGATGGAGGAGACGGGCGGTCACTGAATACTGAGGACGGAGGAGACGGGCGGTCACTGAATACTGAAGATGGAAGAGACGGGCGGTCACTGAATACTGAGGACGGAGGAGACGGGCGGTCACTGAATACTGAGGACGGAGGAGACTAGCGATCACTGAAAACTGAGGATGGAGGAGACGGGCAGTCACTAAATACTGATGATGGGGGAGACGGGCAGTCACTGAATACTGAGGACGGAGAAGACGGGCGGTCACTGAATACTGAGGATGGAGGAGACGAGCGGTCACTGAATACTGAGGACGGAGGAGACGGGCGGTCACTGAATACTGAGGACGGAGGAGACTAGCGGTCACTAAATACTGAGGACGGAGGAGACAGGCAGTCACCGAATACTGAGGATGGAGGAGACGGGCGGTCACTGAATACTGAGGACGGGGGAGACAGGCGGTCACTGAATACTGAGGATGGAGGAGACGGTCAGTCACTGAATAGTGAGGACGGGGGAGACGGGTGGTCACTGAATACTGAGGAGACGGGCGGTCACTGCTGAGGACGGAGGAGATGGGCGGTCATTGAATACTGAGGATGGAGGACACAGGCGTCACTGAATACTGAGGAGACGGGCAGTCACTGAATACTGAGGACGGAGGAGACGGACGGTCACTGAATACTGAGGACGGAGGAGACGAGCGGTCACTGAATACTGAGGACGGAGGAGACAGGCAGTCACCGAATACTGAGGATGGAGGAGACGGGCGGTCACTGAATACTGAGGACGGAGGAGACGTGCGGTCACTGAATACTGAAGATGGAAGAGACGGGCGGTCACAGAATACTGAGGACGGAGGAGACGGGCGGTCACTGAATACTGAGGACGGAGGAGACTAGCGATCACTGAATACTGAGGATGGAGGAGACGGGCGGTCACTGAATACTGAGGACGGAGGAGACTAGCGATCACTGAATACTGAGGATGGGGGAGACGGGCACTCACTGAATACTGAGGACGGAGAAGACGGGCGGTCACTGAATACTGAGGATGGAGGAGACGAGCGGTCACTGAATACTGAGGACGGAGGAGAAGGGGGGTCACTGAATACTGAGGACGGAGGAGACTAGCGGTCACTGAATACTGAGGACGGAGGAGACAGGCAGTCACCGAATACTGAGGATGGAGGAGACGGGCGGTCACTGAATACTGAGGATGGAAGAGACGGGCGGTCACTGAATACTGAGGACGGAGGAGACGGGTGGCCACCGAATACTGAGGATGGAGGAGACGGGCGGTCACTGAATACTGAGGACGGAGGAGACTGGAGGTCACTGAATACTGAGGACAGAGGAGACGGGCGGTCACTGAATACTGAGGACGGAGGAGACGGGCGGTCACTGAATACTGAGGACGGAGGAGACGAGCGATCACTGAATACTGAGGATGGAGGAGACGGGCGGTCACTGAATACTGAGGACGGGGGAGACAGGCGGTCACTGAATACTGAGGATGGAGGAGACGGTCAGTCACTGAATAGTGAGGACGGGGGAGACGGGTGGTCACTGAATACTGAGGAGACGGGCGGTCACTGCTGAGGACGGAGGAGATGGGCGGTCATTGAATACTGAGGATGGAGGACACAGGCGTCACTGAATACTGAGGAGACGGGCAGCCACTGAATACTGAGGACGGAGGAGACGGGCAGTCACTGAATACTGAGGACGGAGGAGACGGACGGTCACTGAATACTGAGGACGGAGGAGACGAGCGGTCACTGAATACTGAGGACGGAGGAGACAGGCAGTCACCGAATACTGAGGACGGAGGAGACGGGCGGTCACTGAATACTGAGGACGGAGGAGACGTGCGGTCACTGAATACTGAAGATGGAAGAGACGGGCGATCACTGAATACAGAGGATGGAGGAGACAGGTGGTCACTGAATACTGAGGATGGAGGACACGGGCGGTCACTGAATACTGAGGATGGAGGAGACGGGCGGTCACTGAATACTGAGGATGGAGGAGACAGGCGATCACTGAATACAGAGGATGGAGGAGACGGGCGATCACTGAATACTGAGGATGGAGGAGACGGGCGGTCACTGAATGCTGAGGACGGAGGAGACTAGCGATCACTGAATACTGAGGATGGAGGAGACGGGCAGTCACTGAATACTGAGGATGGGGGAGACGGGCAGTCACTGAATACTGAGGACGGAGAAGACGGGCGGTCACTGAATACTGAGGATGGAGGAGACGAGCGGTCACTGAATACTGAGGACGGAGGAGACGGGCGGTCACTGAATACTGAGGACGGAGGAGACTAGCGGTCACTGAATACTGAGGACGGAGGAGACAGGCAGTCACCGAATACTGAGGATGGAGGAGACGGGCGGTCACTGAATACTGAGGATGGAGGAGACGAGCGGTCACTGAATACTGAGGACGGAGGAGACGGGCGGTCACTGAATACTGAGGACGGGGGAGACTAGCGGTCACTGAATACTGAGGACGGAGGAGACAGGCAGTCACCGAATACTGAGGATGGAGGAGACGGGCGGTCACTGAATACTGAGGATGGAGGAGACGGGCGGTCACTGAATACTGAGGACGGAGGAGACTGGAGGTCACTGAATACTGAGGACAGAGGAGACGGGCGGTCACTGAATACTGAGGACGGAGGAGACGGGCGGTCACTGAATACTGAGGATGGAGGAGACGGGCGGTCACTGAATACTGAGGACGGGGGAGACAGGCGGTCACTGAATACTGAGGATGGAGGAGACGGTCAGTCACTGAATAGTGAGGACGGGGGGGACGGGTGGTCACTGAATACTGAGGAGACGGGCGGTCACTGCTGAGGACGGAGGAGATGGGCGGTCATTGAATACTGAGGACGGAGGAGACGGACGGTCACTGAATACTGAGGACGGAGGAGACGAGCGGTCACTGAATACTGAGGACGGAGAAGACGGGCGGTCACTGAATACTGAGGATGGAGGAGACGAGCGGTCACTGAATACTGAGGACGGAGGAGACGGGCGGTCACTGAATACTGAGGACGGGGGAGACTAGCGGTCACTGAATACTGAGGACGGAGGAGACAGGCAGTCACCGAATACTGAGGATGGAGGAGACGGGCGGTCACTGAATACTGAGGATGGAAGAGACGGGCGGTCACTGAATACTGAGGACGGAGGAGACTAGCGATCACTGAATACTGAGGATGGAGGAGACGGGCAGTCACTAAATACTGATGATGGGGGAGACGGGCAGTCACTGAATACTGAGGACGGAGAAGACGGGCGGTCACTGAATACTGAGGATGGAGGAGACGAGCGGTCACTGAATACTGAGGACGGAGGAGACGGGCGGTCACTGAATACTGAGGACGGAGGAGACTAGCGGTCACTAAATACTGAGGACGGAGGAGACAGGCAGTCACCGAATACTGAGGATGGAGGAGACGGGCGGTCACTGAATACTGAGGACGGGGGAGACAGGCGGTCACTGAATACTGAGGATGGAGGAGACGGTCAGTCACTGAATAGTGAGGACGGGGGAGACGGGTGGTCACTGAATACTGAGGAGACGGGCGGTCACTGCTGAGGACGGAGGAGATGGGCGGTCATTGAATACTGAGGATGGAGGACACAGGCGTCACTGAATACTGAGGAGACGGGCAGTCACTGAATACTGAGGACGGAGGAGACGGACGGTCACTGAATACTGAGGACGGAGGAGACGAGCGGTCACTGAATACTGAGGACGGAGGAGACAGGCAGTCACCGAATACTGAGGATGGAGGAGACGGGCGGTCACTGAATACTGAGGACGGAGGAGACGTGCGGTCACTGAATACTGAAGATGGAAGAGACGGGCGGTCACAGAATACTGAGGACGGAGGAGACGGGCGGTCACTGAATACTGAGGACGGAGGAGACTAGCGATCACTGAATACTGAGGATGGAGGAGACGGGCAGTCACTGAATACTGAGGACGGAGGAGACGAGCGATCACTGAATACTGAGGATGGAGGAGACGGGCGGTCACTGAATACTGAGGACGGGGGAGACAGGCGGTCACTGAATACTGAGGATGGAGGAGACGGTCAGTCACTGAATAGTGAGGACGGGGGAGACGGGTGGTCACTGAATACTGAGGAGACGGGCGGTCACTGCTGAGGACGGAGGAGATGGGTGGTCATTGAATACTGAGGATGGAGGACACAGGCGTCACTGAATACTGAGGAGACGGGCAGCCACTGAATACTGAGGACGGAGGAGACGAGCGGTCACTGAATACTGAGGACGGAGGAGACAGGCAGTCACCGAATACTGAGGATGGAGGAGACGGGCGGTCACTGAATACTGAAGATGGAAGAGACGGGCGGTCACAGAATACTGAGGACGGAGGAGACGGGCGGTCACTGAATACTGAGGACGGAGGAGACTAGCGATCACTGAATACTGAGGATGGAGGAGACGGGCAGTCACTGAATACTGAGGATGGGGGAGACGGGCAGTCACTGAATACTGAGGACGGAGAAGACGGGCGGTCACTGAATACTGAGGATGGAGGAGACGAGCGGTCACTGAATACTGAGGACGGAGGAGAAGGGGGGTCACTGAATACTGAGGACGGAGGAGACTAGCGGTCACCGAATACTGAGGACGGAGGAGACAGGCAGTCACCGAATACTGAGGATGGAGGAGACGGGCGGTCACTGAATACTGAGGATGGAAGAGACGGGCGGTCACTGAATACTGAGGACGGAGGAGACGGGTGGCCACCGAATACTGAGGATGGAGGAGACGGGCGGTCACTGAATACTGAGGACGGAGGAGACTGGCGGTCACTGAATACTGAGGACAGAGGAGACGGGCGGTCACTGAATACTGAGGACGGAGGAGACGGGCGGTCACTGAATACTGAGGACGGAGGAGACGAGCGATCACTGAATACTGAGGATGGAGGAGACGGGCGGTCACTGAATACTGAGGACGGGGGAGACAGGCGGTCACTGAATACTGAGGATGGAGGAGACGGTCAGTCACTGAATAGTGAGGACGGGGGAGACGGGTGGTCACTGAATACTGAGGAGACGGGCGGTCACTGCTGAGGACGGAGGAGATGGGCGGTCATTGAATACTGAGGATGGAGGACACAGGCGTCACTGAATACTGAGGAGACGGGCAGCCACTGAATACTGAGGACGGAGGAGACGGGCAGTCACTGAATACTGAGGACGGAGGAGACGGACGGTCACTGAATACTGAGGACGGAGGAGACGAGCGGTCACTGAATACTGAGGACGGAGGAGACAGGCAGTCACCGAATACTGAGGACGGAGGAGACGGGCGGTCACTGAATACTGAGGACGGAGGAGACGTGCGGTCACTGAATACTGAAGATGGAAGAGACGGGCGATCACTGAATACAGAGGATGGAGGACACGGGCGGTCACTGAATACTGAGGATGGAGGACACGGGCGGTCACTGAATACTGAGGATGGAGGACACGGGCGGTCACTGAATACTGAGGATGGAGGAGACGGGCGGTCACTGAATACTGAGGATGGAGGAGACAGGCGATCACTGAATACAGAGGATGGAGGAGACGGGTGATCACTGAATACTGAGGATGGAGGAGACGGGCGGTCACTGAATACTGAGGACGGAGGAGACTAGCGATCACTGAATACTGAGGATGGAGGAGACGGGCAGTCACTGAATACTGAGGATGGGGGAGACGGGCAGTCACTGAATACTGAGGACGGAGAAGACGGGCGGTCACTGAATACTGAGGATGGAGGAGACGAGCGGTCACTGAATACTGAGGACGGAGGAGACGGGCGGTCACTGAATACTGAGGACGGAGGAGACTAGCGGTCACTGAATACTGAGGACGGAGGAGACAGGCAGTCACCGAATACTGAGGATGGAGGAGACGGGCGGTCACTGAATACTGAGGATGGAAGAGACGGGCGGTCACTGAATACTGAGGACGGAGGAGACGGGTGGCCACCGAATACTGAGGATGGAGGAGACGGGCAGTCACTGAATACTGAGGACGGAGGAGACTGGAGGTCACTGAATACTGAGGACAGAGGAGACGGGCGGTCACTGAATACTGAGGACGGAGGAGACGGGCGGTCACTGAATACTGAGGATGGAGGAGACGGGCGGTCACTGAATACTGAGGACGGGGGAGACAGGCGGTCACTGAATACTGAGGATGGAGGAGACGGTCAGTCACTGAATAGTGAGGACGGGGGGGGACGGGTGGTCACTGAATACTGAGGAGACGGGCGGTCACTGCTGAGGACGGAGGAGATGGGCGGTCATTGAATACTGAGGACGGAGGAGACGGACGGTCACTGAATACTGAGGACGGAGGAGACGAGCGGTCACTGAATACTGAGGACGGAGAAGACGGGCGGTCACTGAATACTGAGGATGGAGGAGACGAGCGGTCACTGAATACTGAGGACGGAGGAGACGGGCGGTCACTGAATACTGAGGACGGGGGAGACTAGCGGTCACTGAATACTGAGGACGGAGGAGACAGGCAGTCACCGAATACTGAGGATGGAGGAGACGGGCGGTCACTGAATACTGAGGATGGAAGAGACGGGCGGTCACTGAATACTGAGGACGGAGGAGACGGGTGGCCACCGAATACTGAGGATGGAGGAGACGGGCGGTCACTGAATACCGAGGACGGAGGAGACCAGCGATCACTGAATACTGAGGACGGAGGAGACGAGCGGCCACTGAATACTGAGGATGGAGGAGACGGGCGGTCACTGAATACTGAGGAGACGGAGGAGACGAGCGATCACTGAATACTGAGGATGGAGGAGACGGGCGGTCACTGAATACTGAGGACGGGGGAGACAGGAAGTCACTGAATACTGAGGATGGAGGATGCGGGAGGTCACTGAATACTGAGTATGGAGAAGACTGGCGGTCACTGAATACTGAGGATGGAGGAGACGAGTGGTCACTGAATACTGAGGACGGAGGAGACGGGCAGTCACTGATTACTGAGGATGGAGGAGACGAGTGGTCACTGAATACTGAGGACGGAGGAGACGGGCGATCACTGAATACTGAGGAC